>NC_056759.1:27775884-28075884 GCF_018687715.1 Carya illinoinensis
ATCTTCCCTGCTGATTTTGTGGTGTTAGACATGGAAGAAGATGAAGAAGTCCCACTAATTCTTGACCGACCATTCTTGGCTACGGGAAGAGCTTTGATTGATGTTCAAAAGGGTGAGTTAACATTGAGAGTGAACAAGGAAGAAGTTATGTTCAACATTTACCAAGCCATGAGAATTCCAGAAGAGCCAAGCACTTGTTTTCGGATTGATGACATTAAGCAATGTGAAGAAAAGGCCTTTAAAGAAGATGCACCAACCAATCACCTAGAACGAGCCCTGCAGCAGGATACATCACTTAGCAATGAAGTGGAGAGGAACTGTACACTTATTCCTTTTAGAGATCCCGATTGAGGAAGATTGAAAAGTCTGGCTGTAGACTTTAAAACAAGCGCTTATGGGAGGCAACCCATAGATCTATCTTTATTTCTTTCATTTATTTCATCATCTTTATTTATTTAAGTTTTAATAAATTAATTTTTGATGCAGGTATTTAGCAAGAATAAAAAGCTGGAAAATTTTTAAACCTCGGAAGGTTCACCATGAAACCAGGGAAGTTCCTTTATTTCTTCAATCCTTTTTACTTTTGCATCACAATGAGGACATTGCTTAGTTTAAGTTTGGGGGTGTAAACTCCTATAATCATTTGATCCTCTTGTTTTCTAAGTCTTGGGTTGTTGATGGGTTGTATGAGTCTCTTACCAAGCATGCATTGGAGTAAGATTGAATTCTCTATGACTCTGAAATTTGTGATTGAAGATGGTTTTGAGAAAAATTTTCAAAAATTTCTTTTATGTCAAGTGAAGTTTTGTGGGTACTTTGGTTTAAATCTTTGACCTTGAACACAATTGAGCACATAGTCGTTTTTCTCTTATTCCATTTTGCTTATGAAGAGAAGAAGTTGAATTAATTGAAAGAGGGAGGTTCGATTTTGCTTTGCTCTAGAATCCGTTGATGGGTCCTTGAGGCGAAATCCTAGTTGAGACCAAATATTAGAGAAATGATCTAGGCATTTCTTTGGCATAACCAAAAAGCTTTCCCAGCCGTCCTAAATGTCATGCCATCATTACATGGTGTGTTTCCATAGTCAACCCCCTTGAGCCTTCATGAGCCTTTATTGATTCTTTAAACTACATAAACCATGCCCGCTCTAAGCCTGAAAAACAATGAATCTACCGTTGATAGTTTGAGAAAATACTTTGGTGGAGAGTTACATTTAAAAGAGAAAATTGGTTACATGATGAAACGTATTATGTTTGCTCTGTTCGATCAAAGAAAAAGAAGAAGAAGAAAGGAAGTGATATAAAAAAAAAAAAAAAAAAAAGAGAGAAAAGAAAAGAAAAGAAAAAGAAGTAGCCAAGCGGAAAGTGAATTACCTCAAATTTTGTTAAGGGAAGTGTTGGTATTACATCAGTGATTACAGCAATAATAATGCCACAAGTATGAGCATATTGCCAAGAAAGAGCTATGATTTGAATCATGTGAGTTTCTCTTTTAATGTTCTTTTCACTAAGTATTTTCCCAGTTTGATTTAATTTCTCATATCCAGATCTTTCTTAACCCTCACCCTGTGGCCTATCATTACAACCTTAATAAAGACCTTTTGATCTTTGATTTTGGTGTTGACTACATTAGTGGAGAGGATTTCTGAAAATTGGACTTATGGGGTTAAGTTTTAAGAGAATTCTTCTGATTTTGGTTGTTCTACTTTTATCTGAGTTTGCAGGTGGTTTGAGGTTAAATTGACTATATCACACACACACTCAAGGTCTTAGCTTTAGGTTGAAGTAAACGCCTAACTCTTGCTTGACAAATTGCAAAATTTTTGATTGATTTTCTTGCTATCTTTGATGTTAAAAGAGTAAGATACTAGAGATGAAATCTAAATTCATAAAAGCTTGGTGAGTGATGATACTTCTCCTTGGGGTCTAGTTGATATTGCCTAAACTATCATTTATTTTTCTTTTTGTTTGAGGACAAACAAAGTTGTAAGTTTGGGGGTATTTGATGGCTTGCAAAATTTCATATTGCAGATTTTACAAGTTCGCTCGAGCGGAGGCTTTTGGCCTTTCGAGCGAATTCAGGCAGATTCAAACGCTCGACTGCCGCTCGACAGGGAGCTCGAGTAGGTTGCTGAAAAACGAAGATCGCTCGAGCGGAGACATTGGCCGCTCGAGCGAAATCAGGCAGAGTCGAACGCTCGATGTGCGCTCGATAGGACGCTCGAGCGAAATCAGGCAGAGTCGAACGCTCGACGCGCGCTCGACACCCCGCTCGAGCGAACATCGTATTTTGACAGATTTTAGGTTTTCCGCCGTGGGACCATATAAAAGGCCATTCTTCACTCTAGAGCCGCGAGTTTTGACTGGAGAACACTCTTTGGGAGAGAAAAACATAGCTAGAGGGATTCAAATCATTTGTTTTGGAGACGGAATTCCAATTTATTGCACGTACGTTGGATTCATACACGAGCACGGACGGGAGAAAGGCGTTGAATCGTTCTCTTGAGCTTTTGACGACCAGTTGAGGCTGCAAGGAGGATTTTTCAGTGTTTATTTTCTTCTTCCCATCTTCTCAGAACAATTATGGTGAATTCGTTTATGTTGAATTCCAATTCTAGTATGAGCTAAATTTTCTTCTTTCTAGGAAAACGATGTAATCTAATTCCGAACTATGCTTGTTTGTCCATGCTAATTTAATGCAATTCTCTCTTTGTTTATCTGATTTATTCTGAGTTTAATGCTTCTAATTAACTGGCCATTGATTAGATGATTATTAATCTTGTGATTTGCTATCGAAAGAGGGAATCATAGGGTAGATCTTGGATATTTCAGCATAGGTAAGTATAGAGATCGAAAGACTTGTATGAACCTGTGTAGTAATTAAATCATTGGTCTTATTGCGTTCTTGATTATTTAATTTGCATACTCTTGTGTGAATTGATAAACTAGAATCAATTCCAATTGACTATCGAAAGAGGCTTTTGGATGAATTAGAGATTTGCTAATAGACAAAAGAGGTTTAAGTTAAATTAGCTGGATGAGAAAAGCATAGTGAAGAATTATGGTGAAATCGATTTCCTAGAAGTTTTCTTCCCTATTGAATGTGATCTTCAAACATCAGTTTTACTTTCTTTGCTTATTTCTCTTGAGTTGATCTAGTTTTATTTGCTACTACAAAAACCTTAGCGATTCCTCTAGATAGAATTGAGATTAGCATAATTTTGGTATTTGGCAAGAGTAAGGTACCAATCCCTGAGGACGATACTCTACTTATTACTTTACTATAAAACTACGATACTGTGCACTTGCAGTTTTGCACCGGTCAATGGTCGTGTTATTTTTTAAACCAATGGGTTATTTATTGAGCTTAAATTGATTCAATTGGACAGCTAGACATAGTTGTATATATCATGTATGTTATGTATGGATGAAGCTTGTAAAAAACAAGTTGATATTTTGATGGATTGCACATTGATCTTAGGTGATAAAGAGGGTATAGTACATGTGTATTTGAGGTGCGTTGTACATGTATACTGGTTTGGATTTTGTTATATGTTTGTATGTGAGGAAGTGAATAGGAATTTGAGTTGATGTTGGATTGGATTGTGTGATACCCCATTTTTACGTGTATTTTTACTGAATGAGTGTTTTTAATTTAATTAATATATTAGTTCTTTTATTTTAAATTATTGTATTTTAAATTGATTTTATTTTATTTGACATAGTGCTTAATTTATTTTAGTCGTTTTATATTTTTAAAATCGCTTTTGTCGGGTCAGTTTTTGGTTTCAGGAAATGAGAATTGGACATCATTTTCTTTCTCCATCTTTTCTTTTTCCCTTTTTCTTTTCCTCTTTTCTTTTTTTTTCTTCTTCTTTTCTTCCCGGTTTTCCCCTCCCGCTCGCCTGAACTCTCTCTCTCCTCTCCCCTTCACCATTCAACTCAGCCGCCCAGTACCACCGCCGCCGGCCGGCATGGCCGACACCACCCCCACCAAAAAACTCCCCTCCAGCCTATGAACACCCCTACCAAAAATCACCTCCATCCGAGCCGCCGTTAACCCCCTACAGCCCCTTCTTTCCGCACGGTTTTGAGCCGTTTCCGGTGTCGTCACTCCACCTCCAGGCACCATCTCTTCACAACTTCTTCCCCTACCTCTTGCCATCCTAACCCACCCATTTTTGACCCCTATCCGTTGCCGGAGCAGCTCCCACGAGCTCAACTCCGTTCAGCCCCTTTTAACGCTGCCACCACCGTTTCCACCGTCGTTTCCACCGCCAAAGCTCACTTCTTTTAGTTTCATAAACATCCCTAGATCACTCCCTATCAATTTCATGTCTTGTTTTGTCCCCGTTCGAAAGTGAGTAATTTTCTAGCCACGACCATAGTGTAAAATACACTGTTACGTTGTTTTTTCTCCGCCGTTTGCAACGTCGTAAGCTTTCAAAAAATACCGTATAGCACTATAAGTATTTTCTAAACTCTACTTTTAGATTTAAATATATTTTTCTCTTACAATAATTATTTTACGGCTGGTTGGTTGATTTCGAACTGAGTCCGAGGAGTTTGAGGGTCAGATGGATTGAGGACGGAGTTGTTTGGTTTTGTTGTTTTGTGATTGGTTGGTTATTTGTGCCTTGAGATTTCATTTACATGGTGCATTCACATGCATTTTATTTAAATTGAGAAAATCCTGTTTTATTTGCATAAATGGATTTTCAAGTGCGTGTGTATCACGACCCTAAGCCGAGATGGGGTATTATCTCGGTAGAGCTCCTCTGGTCACTCGGGAGTGGATAATACTGAGTGACATCCCCTGGGTTGTCACTGGGCGAGACCAGATCGCACGATACGGTAACGTTGTAGTGTCGACTCCGTGGTCCCTAGAGTGGTGAGGACTAGAGGATAGCCTGGTCCAGGGACGCGCTGGGCGCGAGTACTGGGCATCGCTCATTTAGGTGTCACACTCGTAGACGTTGCCTGCGGTGTGGCACAGGAGCCAGAGTGTGCGAATGATCCCTAGGGGAGATCATGGTGCATGTAATAATTGGATCGGTTTTATGAATTTGGTTACGGGCCATTTTCTGGGAAAATGGCGAGGTATGATTGAGGCTATGTGATCCATTTTCTGGAAAAATTGTGGTTTATTGATTTGGGTCATTATCTGGGATAATGGCGAGGACTGGTTTTAAAGGTTATGTTTTTGGGCTAAATGGGTTTTTGGCGTGCGTGAAAAAATATGGTTTTATGGGACATGTGCGTTTGCATTCTTTCATGCATATTGTTGAGTTTTATATGTTTTTTATCTTGTGGCGTTTGGATCTTACTTACCTACGGCACCATTTTTGATAACGTAGATTTTGGTGCAAAGTTCGAGGAGGAGGAGGAGGCTGAACCCGAGGAGGGGCTCCGTCGAAGTACTGAGTTGGAGTTATGCTTTGTAGTTTGGTTTGAAATTATATTTGTAGTTTGTAATATTTTATTTTGTATGTTTTGAACAGCTTTGTATTAAACTAAAAAAAATTCTGGTACTTGGTTATATGGCTTTGCTATCCGCTGCATGTTTCTTTTTTTGCACACTTGTTACTTATACACATACTTGGCACTTGGCGATAGGGTGGTGATCTGTGTTGTCATCATCCGGACGTCTCGATTTCTCCGTGTCCGTACGTGGGATTTGGGGGCGTCACAGGTGGTATCAAAGCAGTTTGGCTCTGATAAAACCACATGTCCTGTAGGTGTAGTACCAGAAAGCTTTTAAAGTTGTGTTTTAAAATTTATTTTAAGTAAAATTGCTATTTGATTTGTTTTATTTGTTTTGAATTTATTTGAGCTTGTTTGCTTGTATTTATTTATTTAGTTATCTTATTGCATGTTGGTTTCTTTTTGTTTCTTGTTATGTGGTTTGGTTTTGGTTTTTGGTTTTATGTTGTTGGTTCTATTTGTTTTCTTAAAGGGGGTCAAAGGTTGTGTTGTGGCAGGAAAATTGTGAGGCCAAGAATGTCTACTCAAGAGCCTCAGGACGATACACCGAGGGATGATGCTATAGCCCAAGCGATAAGGTAGATGACGGAATTCATGCAGCAAAATTTTAGACCACAACAAGAAAGGCCTTGGCCACAATAAGGAGGGCTTTGGCCACAACAAGGAGGGCCTTGGCCACAACAGGGAGGGCCTTGGCTATACCCAGGAGGGCCTATTGGCATGATGCAAGCTGAATGTACCTATGAGCACTTTCTAGCGCATAAAACTCCACCCTTCACAGGAGAAGAGGATCCACTATGGGCTAGGAAGTGGGTCAAAGACTTAGAAAGAACTTTTGAGATATGTGGTTGCACTGAGGCGCAACAAGTACTCTATGCCAGCTATCTGTTGCAAGGCACCGCTTCTGAGTGGTGGGATACAAAGAGAGTAATGCTAGAGTCAAAATTGGGGTCTTTTGCCGCTGTGACCTGGTAGCACTTTAAGAAAGAATTTAATGACCGATTCTTTCCCGCTTCCTTGAGGCGGCAAAAAGCAAGAGAGTTCACAAGCTTGGTCCAAGGGAGTATGACCGTGGAACAATACGCCCAAAGATTTATAGAGCTTGGGCGATTTGCTCCCCACCTCATCGCCACGAAGGAGATGCAAGCCGAGCATTTTCAGGAAGGTTTGCAACCAGATATAAGCAAAATGGTAGTTTGCCACCGGATTACAACTTTTCAGGAATTAGTTGATTTGGCCACTCTAGCAGAGCGTGAGGTTAGTTTGAATGTGGGCTCCCTTCTAGGTCAGAAGAGGCTGAACATTGATGGTGAAGGAAGCAGTTCTAGATCACCACAAAAGTTTATGCAGAGGACAGGAATCCGATCGTTGGCAGCCCCCGGTGTGCGTATGGGGGGCCGAGTTCCAGTTTTGTGGCAAATGTAATAGAGCTCACGGAGGCGAGTGTCGTCTGGGTAGTAACCAATGTTTTGAATGCGGTCAGATGGGACATTTTGCTCGTGAGTGCCCTAGTCGAGTTCAAGAAAGCCGTGGAGCTCGTCGCAGTGGTAGAACTAACCAGAGGCAATTAGCTCGGGCTCAAATGTACGCAGTGACTCTTGGTACCGTTGGAGGCGAGGTTACAGAGACTCAGAATGCTGGAGCCATGGCAGGTATGGGTCTAATCTAATCTATCCTGATGAACACCTTATGTGGTTGTTTTTTTTTATATATATTATCGAGGCTTGGAGAGAATGGCATGATCTAGGTGATCTTTTAGGGAAGTAGAATAAGTGAGTTCTTTGGTTCTGTGGAGTTTATGAAATGGTCTATAATGTAATAGGTTGTAAGTTCAACAAATTTCAAGGATAGATTTTATGAAGTTTCAGCAAAGTTTTAAGGTTTCCCAGATTTTAGGAAATGATTGGTTATTATTTAAGATTTTAGATTTTGAAAGTTTCGGGAGTTGATTGTTTTATTATTATATATAAGTTCTTTGACCTAGCGGATTTTGGGGAAAGGAGTTTTGCATAATTTAAGGTTATAGGGTCGCAGATTTGAAGGACTGATTTTTTTCTTTTCTTTTTTTTTTTTTGGAGATTGAAGTTTTTAGTTTCGCAGGATTGGTGTGCTAGTATGATTATTTTGGAGATTGATTAGGCTGTAACATTAAAATGGGGTTGAACATAGTGGGATGATGGATATAGGAAGTTTCAAGGAGAATATCTATTTAAGAATTAAAGGTAATGGATCACTTGTACATTTGAATGATTTTTGGTGTTGGCTAAGAGTGCATGAGATCTATGAGTAGTAATGGTAAGTGTGTATGGATTTTGGAGAGTGCTGGTCCTGGTCTCATCTATTTTTGGCTTGGTAGGAGTTGAAGAGGAATCTGTGTGATAATATTAAGTTCAAGAGATTTTGGCTTTGAGTTGTTTGGTAAGTTGAACGGAATGTGCAGTCAAAGCGGGTTACCCATTGGGATGACGGTTTGAAACAACTGTTGTGTTTATCTTGAGAATTAATTGCGACTTGAAGTCATAGGAATTTAAATTTGTGAGGCTATACTTTTCTTTGGAGATCAAGTATCCAGTTGGGAGAATTGGGGATATTGTTATTTAACTTGAAAAGAGATTGTTAGGTCACCATGTGTGGTGTATGAAATCTTGGAAGTTGAAACTTATGCATCAACGGTGGGTAGCATAATCATATGTATGAAGTAATAAAGCATTAGGATCCATAAGTGTTGTTCAATAGTTTTTGATAGATTGAAGATTTAAACAGTATGGTCTATCTTGAGATTTATTTGTGAAGTGCTATTGAAGGAATTAGTTGTACTAAAACTAGAGTTTTTGAGAGTACAAGTAGGTGGGTGAGTTATCAAGAGCGTTTCGATTATGTCTAGGTGAAGTCAATGGTAGTATATGCTAAGTTAGTTATTGCAAAATTAGATGTTATTCAAAATATAGGTAATGAGCTTGAAGTTTGGGATATCAGATAGAAGTTATAGGCGCTCTCGTTGGTAGGCCGGGAAGGACTTGGATTTTTTGGATATGTTCCTTATCTTTAGAAGAGACAGGTGTATTTTGGGATGATGTTATGTGTTTTCAATTTGGGGCCTGGAGGTTGATTAGTATTGGTTTCTGTCATCAATCAATAGATGTATTTTTGCAGAATGTTGGTTTTTGTTTAGGGCAGCGATGGCCAATTGAGGAATGAGTGGAGATTTGTGGTTTTGGAGGTATGTTAATTTCTATGGAAATGTGGTAAAGGTTTTCTTGTGATTAGGTGTGGATTGAGCTCGTACTTAATGATGTTAATTTTTGAGAATATAACCTTTATGTATTTTGGCGAGTTATCAGAGTGCGCGCGAAAGCATGATTTTTAGAGATATTTAGAAATTCAAACTTTGTGTTGATTTTGAGGAATTAGTAGTGATTCAAGGTTTTATTGGGAGATTAATCATTTGGTCGTGCAAATTTTGTTTATTGATGGTTAACTTTGGAAGTGGCTATTAGGATACCAAAGTTGGAATGGGATGAAAGTTTGGAAAGTAAAGCAAAGACGTCGTTGATATTAGCAAATTATGGTGTGAAGATAATAACCATTGGAATTTGTTGGGAGTTGTCGATGATATGTATCCCTCAAATATGTTCGGAGTTGTATCTTGTATCTTTTTGGCACTGATATTTGATCTAGCAAATTTCGAGGACGAAATTTGTTTTTAAGGAAAGAAGGATGTGATACCCCGTTTTTACGTGTATTTTTACTGAATGAGTGTTTTTAATTTAATTAATATATTAGTTCTTTTATTTTAAATTATTATATTTTAAATTGATTTTATTTTATTTGACGTGGGGTTTAATCTATTTTAGTCGTTTTATGTTTTTAAAATTGCTTTTGTCGGGTCAGTTTTTAGTTTCCGAAGATGAGAATTGTACCTCATTTTTTTCTCCATCTTTTCTTTTTCCCTTTTTCTTTTCCTCTTTCTTTTTTTTTTTTTTCTTCTTCTTTTCTTCCCTGTTTTCCCCTCCCGCTCGCCCGAACTCTCACTCTCCTCTCCCCTTCGCCGTTCAGCTCAGCCGCCCAGTACCACCGCCACCAGCTGGCATGGCCGACACCACCCACACTAAAAAACTCCCCTTCGGCCGGTGTGAACACCCTCACCAAAAATCACCTCTATCCAAGCTGCCGTTAACCCTCTACAGCCCCGTCGCTCCACCTCCGGCCACCACCTCTTCACAACTTCTTCCCCTACCTCTTTTCGTCCTAACCCACCCATTTTCGGCCCCGATCTGTTGTCAGAGCAGCTCCCACGAGCTCAACTCCTTTTAGGCCCTTTTAGGGCTTCCACCGCCGTTTCCACTACCAAAGCTCACTTCCTTTAGTTTCATAAACATCCCTAGACCATTCCCTATCAATTTCGTGTCTTGGTTTGTCCCTGTTTGAAAGTGGGTAATTTTCTACCCACAGCCACAATGTAAAATACATTGTTACGTTGCTTTTTCTCAGCCGTTTGCAACGTCGTAAGCTTTCAAAAAATACCGTATAGCGTTGTAAGTATTTTTCAAACTCTACTTTTAGATTTAAATATATTTTTCTCTTACAATAATTATTTGACTACTGGTTGGTTGATTTCAGACTGAGTCCGAGGAGTTCGGGGGTCGGATAGATTAAGGATGAAGTTGTTTGGTTGTATTGTTTTGTGATTGGTTGGTTATTTGTGCCTTGAGGTTGCATTTATATGGTGCATTCACGTGCATTTTATTTAAATTGAGAAAATCATGTTTTATTTGCATAAATGGATTTTCGGGTGCGTGTGGATCACAACCCCAAGCCGGGATGGGGTATTATCTCGGTGGAGCTCCTCTGGTCACTCGGGAGTGGATAATACTGAGTGACATCTCCTGGGTTGTCGCTGGGCGACGACCGGATCGCACGATACGGTAACGCTGTAGTGTCGACTCCGTGGTCCCTAGAGTGGCGGGGACTAGAGGATGGTCTGGTCCAAGGACACGCTGGGCACGAGTACTGGGCATCGCTCGTTTAGATGTCACACGCGTAGACGTTACCTGCAGTGTGGCACAGGAGCCAGAGTGTGCGGATGATCCCTAGGGGAGATCATGGTGCATGCAATAATTGGATCGGTTTTATGGATTTGGTTACGGGCCATTTTCTGGGAAAATGGCGAGGTATGATTGAGGCTATGCGATCCATTTTCTAGGAAAATGGTGGTTTATTGATTTGGTCTATTATCTGGGATAATGGCGAGGACTAGTTTTAAAGGTTATGTTTTTGGGCCAAATGGGTTTTTGGCGTGCGTGGAAAAATGTGATTTATGGGACATGTGCGTTTGCATTCTTTCATGCTTATTGTTGAGTTTTATATATTTTTATCTTGTGGCGTTTGGATCTTACTTACCTGCGGCAACATTTTTGGTACCGTAGATTTTGATTCAGAGTTCGAGGAGGAGGAGGAGGCTGAGCCCAAGGAGGCGGCTCCGCTGGAGTACTGAGTTGGAGTTATGCTTTGTAGTTTGGTTTGAAATTATATTTGTAGTTTGTAATATTTTATTTTGTATGTTTTGAACAGCTTTGTATTAAACTAAAAAAAATTCTGGTACTTAGTTATATGGCTTTACTATCCGCTGTGCGTTTCATTTTTTGCACACTTGTTGCTTATACACACACTTGGCACTTGGCGATAGGGTGGTGATCCATGTTATCATCATCCAGACGTCTCGATTTCCCCATGTCCGTAGGTGGGATTTGGGGGCGTCACAGATTGTGTATGGAGGAAGGGTATTGTAATTATAGTTTGGGTCTCATGGCGAAGTGGGATTAGTTATAGCTTGTTGATTGATGTTTTGGAGGTTAAAGTGAAGCATGTGAGTTCACTTTATGAGTTAGAAATGAAGTTGGGCTTTTAGGTTCATAGATAGGCTTAGGATTAAATGAAAAGGGCTACATTTCAAAGATTGAATAATGACTTGTACAAGTGAAATGAAAGTAATGTATGGAGGATGAATTTGGACAATGTAACGAAATGAAACCCTTTTTACAGAAAAACCCCACCTTGTTATGTTTTCAAATAAAGAAATCTTTTATGTAAAGTATGCAATGGAATGATAAATGTGTGAATGAAAACCTATGTTTGTATATTTTTACAATATGAAATAATGCTTACTGAGTGTTTGACTTAGTTTATTTTCATGTGTGCCTCACCCAGGAATGAAATGAGGATGAAACGTCAGAATTGACATGGAAGAATGAGAAGGTGACAAAAGCCTAGGAAGCATTTAATAATTGTATGGAATCATATTTTGTAAAAGGACTTTGTATTTTAATTTAATGAATACCATTGCAAATTCTCTTTTAATTTACAAACCAGATTTTGATTTTACTTATAGAATCTTTTATATCTTAGGGAGGAAATGAAAAAAGTTTTAAAAAGCTCAATAATTCCCATCTCATTTTCTAAATCTATTTCTTAAAGTCCGACAACAAGGACAGGCGTTATAGATTCTGACTCTACCTTGACTCCAACTTGGATTGATCTATTATAGTTTTCTTGTATACAACTATAAGGCTATTTTTGTATATAACAACTATAAGGTTGTTTATGTTAGTTTGAGGATGTTTTAGCATGTTATTCATGATGATGATGATTAACGAATGCTCTATGTTATTAGTTGGGGGTTGTATATGTATGATTAACCGTGCTATTTTGTTTGTATGTTTTATTTAAGTTTTTAAATCATGAATGTTGAAGGCATAAGCACTCCTACGTCAACCTCTGCAATTTGTCCAAAGGGACCACAACAACAATAGCCTATTAAGAATTTTGTAATTGAAGAGTCTAGTGAAAGACTCTTCAATTGGCATTCTTGCTACCTTCTATTCTATCCCCATTCTCAACCAGGTAGTAGAAACCCCAAGAATAGGTATATGGTATGGATCACTTGATAAGAGTGTTAGATTGTGATGCCAATAAACCTATAGCAACTTGTAACCAGTGTGGAAGGCTATGGAAATGCTATCCTAAAAGGCAAGGTGCTTGCAGCTTGTAACCAAATTCTTGGTCGTAGAGGTAAGAGTTGAAGGTGGAGAAGAGAAGAATAATCTAGGGATGATTAAGTATAATAAGAAAAAAAAAAATAAGAGCTGCTTTTGCTAGGATGATGATAGTGGATGAGTTACCATTTGTGATTGTTGATGGCCAATGGTATCAAGACTACACTAATTTCCTTGATCCTAGGTTTCCTACTCATTCTCTTTTTATAGTAATGAAGGATTGCATGAAGCTATTCTTGAAAGAGAATGATAGCTTGAAGAAAGTGCTTTTTTACTACCAAATAAAGAGTGTGTTTGATCACCGACACTTGGACTTCTATCCAAAATATTAATTACGTGTGTGTCTCAGCTCACTTTATTGATAGTAGTTGGAAGTTGCATATACTAATCATTTCATTTACTCAAGTTGTTGATCACAAAGGTGCAATGATTGGGAAGGAGTTAGAGGAGTGTATGCTTGACTGCATTGACAAAAGTTTTACCATTACGGTGGATAATGCTACCTCTAATAACTCCATTATTGATTGGTTAAGAGAAAGGAAAATTGGAAGTAAGGAGTGTGCTGATGATCACGAGTTTATTTACATGAGGTGTAGTACACACATTTTAAATGTTATTGTAAAATGAAGGTTTAAAAGATGTTGATTTAAATATATGCCGTCTTCTCCCCAAAGACTTGTCACTTTCAAGTCTTGTGTTGATAGGTCAAAATTTCAGTGTTTTAGTTTCTTGTGTCTTGACATGCATACTAGATAGAACTCAACTCATCGTTTATTGAATGTAGTTGATAAGTACAAAAAAGCCTTCCAACTTCTACTTGATGAAGATCCATACACACGAGTTTGTTTGTCTGAGGACGGACCTATGAAAGAGGGATTAGGAGCTCCTGAGCCTGATGATTGGGATCCTATTGAAAATTTTACAAAGTTTCTTAATATATTTTGCAATTTCACATTGCGTATTTATGGTACACTATATGTAACCTTGAATATGTATTTTCAAGAGCTTATTGATATTCATGCAAACTTAAACAATTTTTGAGTAATCAACTCTTGAGTCCAATTGCTTATAGAATGAAAACAAAGCATGATAAATATCAGGGAGATCTTTAAAAGATAAGCAGGTTATTGTTTATTGCTACCATTAATGATCCATAGTATAAGTTGGTTACCAAAGCATATCAGTTCAATCAAACATTTGGCAATGAGAAGGGTCAAGAATTTGTCAAGGGGGATATGGAGCTCTTGTTTGAATGGTATATTACATTTGGTGATGGGTGTGCAAGTGGGTCTAGGTCAACTATATCTCATACTCGGAATGAGGGTAGTATATCAATCGAGGGTAGCTATTCAATTGATCATTTGGCTTTTTGAGAAACTTTCATGAGGATCAAAAATCTACAATCTTGATGGACTGTAAGACGTTGAAGCTAAAATGGTATTTGTTGGAGGATGTTTAAATTCTTATGGAGAGTTCAAAATTTTAATTTGGTGGAAGGTCAACTCCACCAAATATCCAGTTCTTGCCCTAATGGCAAGAGATATCTTGGTCATCTCGATCACCACCTTAGCATTTGAGTCAGCATTTAGCATAGGAGGATGTATCCTGGATCTGTCTAGGAGGTTTTTGGTTCATAGAATTGTAGAGGCTCTTGAGTGCAAAACTGGTTTAAGTCTAATCTTATATGCTTGAGTTAAAAAATATTTTTGGATACAATTGATGATATAGACAACTATAAGTTAGACTCAAGTAATATATTTAGTTTTTTTTTGGTTATATATCTTGATTTTGTCATTTGGTGATACTAATTTCTTATATTTTAACATCTTAACGTAGAATTAATTGCTAGTATGGCAAGCAAACTACATGAATATGATTGAAGTTTTAGGTGCATTTGTGAAATTGTGTAACTATTGTTAATTCAATTTTGTTTAATAAATTTTATAAATTTATGTGGACTTATCTTTTTTCTCACTAATCTTGTCATATTTTCTTCATACACAACTTGGAATGGAAACAAGCACCCAATATATGGTTTTGTTTTGTTGTCAGAATGGGAATTTGTAATTGATGTTAATTTGTGTTGTTTTAGTTTCGTTGGTTGTTGTTGTAGTCGGAAACAAATAACAATATTTGGTGGTTGGTTATGTTTCAGCACTTTGTGATTGGATGATGGATTGATTGTGTTTCAGCAGTGAATGATTGTGGCTGGCTTGTATTTGGCTTGTAAATCTGTAATTTATTCTTGATATTTATGATAATATATCAAGAATAGGGCCTATTGTATATTTTTAATTATTTTTAATTTGTATTTTTTATTTTTTAGATTTGAATAACTTAAATTTTATTTTTCTTTTTCAGAAATTTTATTTTTCTTTTTCAGGTTTGTATAAGATGTGAATTATTTTTAGTTATATTTTTGGTTGGTTTTTTCATATAAAAAATCCTGTTTTTAGTAAACTAGAAATTTGAAAGCCCACAAAAAAATATGTATTATATGTAAAATCTTGTTTAAAAATGAGTTAAATAAGAAACTAAAAAAAGCCTCAAATCCAAATTTGCTCTAATAAATCAGAGTTGGAGTAAGATTGAAGCATATATAAGTTGGAGTTTGGATTCGAACTTTGACAAAGTTAGAATTGGATTTAGGGGATACCGACTTTGACTCAGTCAATGCTCACTGCCATATATATGATCCAGTAGCAAACTATTTCTGTTAGAATTTTTACACTATACAGTTGATTAGGGGTTTATAACTTTATATATAGCTACTTGTCACCTTTTGAGAAACAAAAATTAAGGAAAAAAAAAGCTACTTGTCACCTTGCATGCCCTACCCATAATGTGCAACCTCAGTCGGAAATGGATGTTACAACCATACATTTTTCACTCTATTCAAATTAATGCCAATGCTAAATTGCTAATTAATCCTCCTAAATATTAATGTAGGTGCCGATTGATATCATGTCAAGGTGGCGTTAGGTATACTTTTGGGGATAACAACTATTCACAGTCTAGAAAACTCACAAAAAAAAACTTTTAAATTTAAACAAGAATGCAAAATATTTGATTGTGGATATTCAAGTCAAGTGTTTTAAGTTCAACAGGAAAGAATTGCCCATGTGGAATTGATGGAAATACGAGGAACTCTCTAGGCATACCATCAAGTGGGGGAAGATGGGCTGGTCTTTGATTGAGAAAGAATTTTTGGGGGAGTATATATATACATATATATGATGGACACAGGTGAGCAGAGGGCGGGGGACCTTTCCCCTATAATCTTTCAGTGGGGGGTCCAACTCGATCTATCATCGACAAACGCGTTGGAACTGAGTAGCCACGGGTTTGCATAAATGGAATAAACATGTTGGTTGTGCTCAATTTGTCAAAAAAGGAATAGCTTTTGCTTTACCTTCATTTCTTTTTCCCTTTATAATGTTTCTAGTCAATCAATCAACTTTCTAATTAATTAGCTAGTAAATTACTTCAATTAGCTTCATCATGCACATCAAACAATTAACTTTACTCTCTTTTTGCCCAGCCTAATTAGAGCATTGGCAATGACTTATATATCTTCATATTTACATAATATTTCTCTAAATTGGTCTATATTGAATTAAGCATCTTTAAAATTTTGTATAGTTATGAATAGTATTTCTTCAAATTTGAAGAAATATTATTTACTTTTCAAACATTATTTTACTATTTTTTCTCTCTCATACCCATTAAATTAATCAACTTTGTGAAATTTGTATTAAGATGATTTTGATATATTAAATTTATATTAAGTTGATTATACAAAGTGTTTTTTAGTAGATATTAATATTTATTGATAAAATTGGTCATTTTGATATATGAAATTGGTAATATTTAGATATATGGAATTGATATTTTTGAGCATATTGTGCTAATTGTAAAATATATAAAAATAATTATTTAAAAAAAAAACAAAGAATAAAAAATAATATATTTTTTTATTATTTGGTTCAAAGATGCACAACCCAATATAAGAGTTTTTTTTTTTAATTTTATATGTAAAATCAATCTTTAAAAGATGTGATTTTAAATATGTATATAGAAAAACCAATACTAGTTCTTGGCTTCCTATATACATTTGAAATTCGGAATTCTTCAACTTAGAAATTCGGTTGGTTAACAAATCACTACTTATTGTAAGATTACTACAATTTATAAAATAAAATAAAAATGAAGTTGAAATACAAGTTAAAAAGTTCGTTTAGATTTAGAGAGTATTTTATCTCATCTCATCTCATTATTACAAATTTATCAAATTCTCACACAAAATATAATAAACAATTTAATTTTTTCAAATTCCAATTTAACTTTTTCAAAACTCAAAACACTAATAATATTAAAAAATAATATTTTAATAATATTTTATTCAACTTTTAACTTTCATATGAAACCGTCCCATCTTATCTCTGAATCCAAACGAACCTGTGGCCCGCACTAAATTTGGGCTATATTTAGGGAATGGCAGGAAACCATTGCTTCATGTGCATAAGTTATTTGCCTAGTTTCAACTATGGAGATCGATATTACTTAACTGGAGTTGATATGTATATATGGGTGGTCTTCGAATATGTTGAGAGAGTCAGCCCCATGGGTTTGGTCTCATGCAACATTTGTTTATTACTTCAATGAAACTACGTCGTTGCCGTCGTCGTCGTCATCATGATCATGGGTATAATTTGGAAATGAAAGTTGCCATCTCGAGGCTTTTACGCCCAATAATTATTTTCAAAGCTACATTTGAGCCATGGCGATGCAGATGATAATAAGAGCAAAACTACGTACGTACAACTGATTATGCCATTCCTTGAAATATGAAATGATGAATAAAGTTTCGAGTTTAATAGGCTATTATATATTCAAGAACTTATAATGCCATTCCATGAAATCTAAAAATGAAGGATAACCTTAATTAATTTATATAAATATGTTGAAGAGGCCATTTCCAGAAAATGTATTGAATGTAAAAGTGAAGGAAAACATCATGGAACGATTGAACTTGGATCCATCAGAAGGTCCCCATAACACTTCTAATAATAATTTCTCAAGGTGCTTTCCATGGGTTTCCTTCACATCTTCATCTGGCCCCCCATTCCATATTTGAAGTAAACGTGCGGCCATGCAGTAAATGCATGTTCTTTGTAGTCGCAATATTTTTTTGAGTAATTTTACATATAATTACTTTTGCATACTATCTATACATTCTACTGATGTGATTGACTGTATCAATTTTTTTAATATACAACTAATCACTTAATGGAGTGTGTAAAAAAGTATACAAAATTAACTGCACATAAAATTTTTATATTTTTTTTACACACACACACATACATACATACATACATACATACATACATACATACATATATATATAATCATGTAAGGTTAATGATCTTGAATTTATTATTACAATATTAATTAATTCTCAACAAGAAAAGAAGAAATATATTTGCGAACCTATTTAGTTATACATTTATCGTATTACTGATATAGAAGTTTGCCATATCACTTTATATAGAAAAGGTACTTGTATTTTTACTTTATTTTTTTAATAATTATAATGGTTATTATATTAAGGCTATAGCCAAGAGAAGTTCTACACATTATATTTTTTAATTGAAAGGAAGTTCTACACATTATAAGTATTAGGATCAGTGCTACAACCACAAAAAATTTCTATAAAAATAAAGTTATAAATTGATATAAATTCATCTAATATATTAGATTTATTTTACCATAAAAATATTTGTAAACGCCAGTAGAACAAGTGTAATCAATGAGGAAATGTTGAAGTAAACGACACATACTTACTAGTAGATGAATGACGGAAGGGAGAATATCAATTGAATCTCTCTCTATTTATTAATCAAAAGCTTAATCACAGAGTATTCAAGTGTGAGCATGCATTAATTACCACGTTCGTCTGACCAATCGGATTAGCCATAATTAGTGTACGTGCATTGATCTTTTGGTAGGCATCGAAGATGCAATGAATTTGTAGAAGACAGAAGTCATATAATTGGTACTTCACTTTTTTTTGAAAAAAAATCCTCATTGTATTCATATTCAATTTGTATCAGTTACATCATACATTTTATCTATAACTACTTGATTAACAATTGCCTCAGGACTCTCCTCAACCCAATACATATCTTCCTCACAGTTTAATGCCATCTTAACTAATTAATTAGCAACTTCATTATAAAGCTCACTTTTCACCTAAAATATGATCTTAGCTTCTGCTGCAAAGCCTCCATCAGATGACCAGCACTAGAATCATCCCTTTCCCCCTTCCTTACTGCATCAATAACTCCCTTCGCATCCCCTTCAAACTGGACATCCCCTAACCCCAAGTCTTCACATAGTACCATTGCTCCCTACAAAGCAAAACATTCTGCAACAAAAGCAAAGCCAGTTAACACCTTAACAATACATTTTGCAACAAAAACTTCACCCTCACCATCTCTAATTACCACCCCAACCCCCAATCTCTGAGAGGACACATTAATTGCAGCATTAAAATTAGCTTTTAGCTTTGAATCCCTTAGTTTCCTCCACCCATTGCCTCCCCTCATAGTTGGCTTGATAGTAATTTTATCTATCTCACCCCTTAACCTCTCTTGAGCTAGCTTATACTCTTTATATCCTGTTAATGAAATCTGTACAACACTAGTAGGAGTCAAGAATTTTTTCTCAAACACATATTTATTTCTTCTATGCCAGATGTTTCTCATGATCATAGTCATTTTTTTTATATTCTCAATAGGGAGTTTACTATACATTTCCTCCCAAAGCTGCAAAATTTTTTTTACTCCCACCCTCCATTTCTGTACAGGATTGCCCATCTTAACCCAAACATCAGAAGCCGCAGGGCACTACCAAATAGCATGCATCTTTGATTCCTCATTTTCCAAGCAAATAGGACACTTTGCATCCTCTACCACCCTCCTTTGCCTTAGATTTATCATAGTAGGAAGAATATTGTTGGCTACTTTCCACAAAAGAAGTTTAACAGCACCTGGGACTCCCAACTTCCAAATCTATTTTCATATCCCTTCTTCTCTGCCAAACTCTGAACTCTCCCCACCCCTTTGCCTTCTAACTTGTTGTTCCATATGATAAGCACTTCTTACCGAGAACTTTCCATCTTTTGAGTTTTTCCAAATTAATCTATGCTCTGCTTCTACTGGGCTAATTGGTAAAGACAGTATCAAATCAGCTTCATCCTTCTCAAAAATTTGCCTCGCTAAATCTACCTTCCATCCTTTACTGGATTTATTAATTAACTCACAAACTCGATCCTCAGCTTGTAAAATTTTTACTTGAGACTGTACACAACCAGTAACAAGTTTTGGCAACCATTTATGACTCCAAATTCTGATATTTTCTCCATTCCTAACCCTCATCCTCATTCCTTTTTTAATCACCCTTAAAGCAGACCACACACTCCTCCAAATAAATGAAGGAGATTTACCCAAAGTGGCTTCAAGTAAAGGGACATTCTTAAAATACTTATCTTTAAAAATTCTGGCAACAAGAGAAGTAGGATCCATCAACATTCTCCACCCTTGCTTAACTAGCGCAGCCAAATTAAAATCTTCAAGTTGCCTAAAACCCAATCCACCTCCCATTTTATTCTATCCCAACCTACTCCACTTCCACCAATGCATCCCATTATCCTTTTTATACTGAGACCACCAGAACTTAGAGAAGAGTTGTTCAATCTCACCACACAATCTCTGAGGTAGTTTGAATACACTCATCGTGTATGTAGGAATGGCTTGTAAGACAGCCTTAATCAGAATTTCCTTTCTAACTTTTGACAAAAACCCATTTTTCTAGTTTTGAATCCTCTTCCATACTCTCTCGTTCAAAACAAGATATTTCTCATATCTATCACAAATATAGGACCCAACCTCTCTATATATTTCACTCTTTACATTCTCTTTTGTGTTTGTGCTGAAGAAAATGGAAGTCTTATGCTTATTAAGCTTCTGCCCCGAGGCCTTCCTCATAGCAATCAAGAATGTCATACATGCTTCTCCACTCATTCAAGGTAGCCCTGTCAAAGATCACACAATCATCTGCAAAAAGCAGGTGATTAACTTTTAACCCCCCCCCCCCCCAACGGCTACTCCCCTTCATACACCTTCCCTTCCAGACCTCAAAAACATATGACTTATTCCTTCTACACAAATAAGGAACAAATAAGGGGATAGAGGATCACCTTGCCTTAATCCTCTTGAAGGAAAAAATTTCTGCCCTGGCCTCCCATTCACTACCACTGAATAACTTACTGATTGGACACACAACATTAGTAATTTAGTAATCTTCTCCCCAAATCCCAGTCTAATCAACATAGCTTGCAAGAAAGGTCATTCCACACGATCATATGCCTTTGACATATCAATTTTAACAACCATATTACCTATATTTCCTTTTTGCTTAGACTGTATTGAGTGAAGTAACTCAAAAGCAACCATAATATTATCAATAATGAGTCTGTCAGCAATAAAAGCACTTTGATTCTGTGAAATAGCAGTATGTAGCACCTTTTTCACACGATTAGCAAGGACCTTTGATATTAGTTTATATAAAACATTACATAAACTAATTGGTCTGAACTCCATCACTGTCTTAGGCTTCTTTACCTTTGGTATCAAAGCTATATGAGTATGATTTAAGTATGCCACCATCGATCCCCCATTAAGAAACTCTAAAACAACCTCACTTATATCACTACCAATGACACCCCAATGCTTCTGAAAAAAACCAGCCCCAAAACCATCAAGCCAAGGGGATTTCCAAGGTGACATCTGTTTCAGAGCCACATTCACCTTTTCTCCGTTAAAAGTCCCTTCTAACCCACACCTCATTTCCTTAATGATCTTTGGCTCAATATCACCAATACACCTTTCAATTTCAATTTCAGAAGGGTTGCTGGTTAAGTAGACTTCAGCAAAATATTCTCCAAAAGCACCCTCAATTTCTAACTGTTTACTCACTAAACACCCTTGAGAATTAGTAATCTCAGAGATAGTATTCTTTTTCTTTCGTTGGTTTACACAGGCATGAAAAAATTTTGTATTAAGATCACCTTGCTGCAACCAATGAGCCTTAGTTCTCTACTTCCACCAATATTCTCCTATTCCAGCAATTCATCCAGCTTTCTGCTTATATTTCTTATTTTAGAGGTATTTTCAGGCCCGTCCACCTCTTTTAGAATTTTGAGTTTACTAGATAAGAGCTTAATATCAGCCCCTCTCTTAGCAAACTTCTCTGAGGACCATAAACTGAGAGCTTGTCTATATGAGTTAAGCCTTCTTTGAACACTGGATCGTCTACATTTCCCCTCACCTCCATACCTCTTCCATGCCCTTTCCACTGTCACCCCACACTCCTCCTCCTTATCCCAACACATTTCATAGCGAAATATTCTCTTACCTTTCTCATAAGTAAATTTGTCTCTTGAGTAGGTAAGTAGACTAGGTAGATGGTCAGAACACCAAGCTACCATTGTTTCCACTTCTACTTTATTAAAAGATCTCCTCCAAGCTTAGTTGGCAATAGCTCGATCTAACCTTTCTTTAACAAAAGAACTGTCATCATGACCATTGCTCCATGTATACTTAATGCCCCTCCACCCAAGATCACACAATCCTCCATTAAATAAAGCCTCTCTAAATCTTCCATTTGCCTCTCCCTCCTCTCATTTTCTTCCCATTTCTCCCCTTGGGCCTTGGGACACTATCTCATTAAAATCTCCTAGAACACAACATCCCACCTCAGGAGAAGGTTTTAGCATTTACAGTAACTCCCAAGAACCCTTCCTCTTAGCAACCTCTGGATGCCCATAAAAACCAGTCATGAGGCACTTAGAACTCTCCCCTTTATTCTTAACCCATAGGTTAATATGCCATTGTAAGTAATTCCATAGCTCCACCCCCTCTACATCCTTCCACATCATCACCAACCCACCACACAATCCTCTCGATTCCACCACCATACAACCTTCAAAGCCCAATTTATTTTGCACAACTTCTACTTTCTCAAATCTCAACTTTGTCTCTATAATGAAGATAAAGTCTGGCAACTTCTCCTTTGCAAGTCTACAAAGGAACTGAATTGTCCAAGGGTTGCCAAGCCCTCGGCAGTTCCAACTTAAAGCCCTCATTGATCCTGGCAGGGCTGCCTTGCAGCACCTGCCAATAATAACAAAACTTCTGAATCAATGCCTTCCCTCCTAACTTTCTTAGTATTTACATCTCCACCTTCATCCTCCCTCTCCACCCTACTAATCAATCTCTTATTCCTCCCTAAAATCATCCCCAGACTTTTTGGTTTAACCACCTCTCTAGCTCTCCTCTTCCAAGTCTTTCTAACCTCATTTATTTTTTCAAACCCAGACTCCTCACTGCATATCCCCCCCTTGCAGCACTTAGATTGCTATCCCTTCACCTCATTAATCTCATCTTCTAACCCAACCTCTCCATCCCCACTTTTCATATTATTAATTTGCTCCTCTATCACATCCTACCCCTTTACCAACATTAACTCCCTTCCATTGTCCCCCTCATTTCTTTCTTCTTCACCTTCCTTCATTTTCACCACAATTGACTCCTCTTCTCTAGACTTAGTAAAATTTTCCTTACTCCCCACCTCATAAGAAGCTTTCCTCTCCTCTACTAGTATCTTCCTCATTTATTTTCCTCTCCCATGATTGTTTGTCCCCTCCTTCCTTATAGCCTTTTCTCCTAAATCCCCCATCAGCTCTAAGCCATGAGCCAAATTGCTCTTGAGAAGACTTTCCATTACCTAAACCCTCACCTCCCATCAAACACCCCTTCTCCCCATGAGTCAACCAACCACATTGAAAACATAGTCTAGGCATTTTCTCATATTTCACACTAGCCCACACATTCTGTCCATTCACCTTTATTCACATCCCACGAACCACAGCTTTCTTCAATGGAATTTCCACTCTAACTCGCAAGAATCCCCCCCATCCTATACCATTCACAGGAATATCCACCTTCATTAATCTTCCTAATGATTCACCAATTAAACGACCCTTCTCTTTTGTCATACAAAACATAGGTAAATTGTGAATCTGGATCCAGAATAGCTCATGACCAAAGCTCCACTCATTTGATTGAGCAAAAACATCAAAAACCTTAAGTACAAACAAATGGTTATCAAATAACCATGGTCTGCCATCCATCACTCTCAACTTATCAGCCACTGTGTGAAAAATAATTACAAACTTATTGTCACAAACCTCTCGAAATTCAGTTGGCTTACTGATATGCCAGATCTTATTCATCGTGCTTGACAAAACTTCCTTGCTAATCGATCTCTCCAGACAGATCTTCCCGACTAGATTACGCTCCCCCTGTTCTCAAGCTTCCACTTCAACCTCCTCACCAACATCGACAACCACTCTTTCTTCCTTCAATAGCCTTAGCTTCTTTCACTGTTCTTCCAAACTCTTCAGTCCACCACCAGCAGACTCATCCATGGCTACCTCGCACTCACTTTCCTTTTAGGTAGTTATAACTGCTTCCACCACCTCTATTTCCATAGAGAAAAATAGAGAGGAGACTCATGTACATAATTTTCTCCATATAATTGGTACTTATATGTGCATACATCCAAGCTTAAACATTCCCTAAATATATATATATATATATATATATATATATATATATATATATATATATTCTCAGCTTCCTTAACTCATGCTTAGTGCGAATATTGGATGCACATTGCATATTTGCCTAAATTTGGAAGCTTCTCATATTTGCCTAAATTCTCATGGTCTAGACATCTATATTTGCTTACAAGTTGTTTTTTCTTTTATTTTTTTTTTTTTTTTTTTACCTTCTTCTTTGGTAAAGATTGGTATGTCCTTTTAAAAAAAGTTTTTGTACTCAGTTCTGTTGGAGTTCATATTTCCTATGAACTCCGGTGTCAGGGTGAGAGAGATAGTTAGGTAAAAGAGTAATGATATACATATAACCCTTTTAATAACTATACAAAATCATGTTTTAAATTTGAGAATATTTGTGTATGGATCACATAGCATTAATTGAATATTTGTATTTTTTGAGTGCAAGTAGTCTCGACGAAACTCCAACACCATCAATCACCCCTCCTTCCATCCCCCTTGTCTTTTTTCTTTCTCTATTCAATCTCTTCTTCTTTCTATCATTCTTTTTCTCGTCTTCTCCCTTTTTTTTATTATTAATGTCTTCTTCTTTTTTCAATTTCCGGTTTTCCCCCATACTTTCAATCTTTTTCACAACCGTTTATACAATTATATTTTAAATGAGAGAATTTTTGTAAAGTAACTTATAAAAACATCACTTTACATAAATACCATTGTTTTAATACATGATTATATAAATGATTGTACCTCATTGCTATATTGTTCATGGGAGCACCTAATGCCGGATGCAATTACAATTTGGAGTCAGACCACCGCCTTGTACAGCCATGGAAGCTGAGCTTTGTGTCCATAATTATGCACGATTTTTTGATGTTATGCCCCATCCTTTGCCTTCGTTGTTGGGCGGCTTATTCACATCTCTCTTGGTCATTGTACGTGGGTGGGCTTCGTTTCTTTGTAGGGAAATGGGCTTGAGCCTGAAGTCAGTTCAGCTTGAAATTTTAATGCATCATGAGCCCATTGTCAATCTCAGCCCTTTAAAGTTAGCGGTACCGACGCTTCAAGGCTTCTACCATAAGTAGTTAAAAAGATACGGCCTCTACCGGGCCACCTCGAAGCTTCCTTCATCTCTCTTTCTATCGAACACACACACAATTTCCGATCAATTTCCCAAAGTCTCTCGTAATCGAATCCTTGGAAAGATGACCACATTCAGCGGGGACGAAACAGCTCCGTTCTTCGGCTTCCTCGGCGCTGCGGCTGCCCTCGTTTTCTCTTGTAAGCCCAAACCCTTACTCTCCGTTTGCACCGTAAAATCTCTCTTTTTCTCGGCAACCAAATAGATAACCTATATAAACGTACAAGCATGCCTTTATTTATTTATCTTCCTTTTAACCTCTTTAATTGCATTACGAATTTTGGTTTCCATTGTTTTGTTTTAAGGTATGGGTGCCGCATATGGCACTGCAAAGAGCGGTGTGGGCGTGGCGTCGATGGGAGTGATGCGGCCCGAGCTTGTGATGAAATCCATTGTGCCCGTTGTTATGGCTGGCGTGTTAGGTATCTACGGTTTGATCATTGCGGTTATTATCAGTACGGGGATTAACCCAAAGGCCAAATCTTATTACCTTTTCGACGGGTATGCCCACCTCTCGTCCGGTCTCGCTTGTGGTCTTGCTGGCCTTTCCGCTGGTATGGCTATCGGTATCGTTGGCGATGCCGGTGTGAGGTACTCTCTCTCTCTCTCTCTCTCTCTCTCTCTCTCTCTCTCTCTCTATATATATATATATATATATATTTGTATATAATATCATTGTTTGTCTGATATTGGCTGGAATGGAATGTGAGTGGATAAATTGACTGGGGAAATGATATTCCCACCCGACGGGACCCACCGACAAAAACCACCGACTGTAGTATTCACAAGTGCAATTGATCAGTATTAACATAACTTGTAAATCTATAGGTTTTAGGGTTACGGTGGTGTTCCGACGTCATATATAACAAGGTCTTGTGTTCATCTCCATTATTTGGTTGATAAGAATACATATGGTGATAAATGAAATTGTTCTCTATTTATGCACAGGATCTGTTTCTCATAGGCTATTATGAATTAGATTCTTGATAAAGACATTGTAACAACTCATTCCTAGCAAAAATTAAGAATCTCAAATTTGAATTTGCAAACTTTAGGAATAGGACACCAGAATCTAAATTATGTTGTGTATTTATTTTGGTTCATTTGTATGATATCCTGTCATTGATCAGTTAAACTGGTTAGGAAACAGTTTTCTTTTAAATGAATCTTTGGGATGATTTTTGTTTAAAAAGATTCATATAAATGTCATTATGGTGCCTTAATAGAGATTGGATATTTTTCAAAGAGTAATGCTACATGTACTTACAACTTTACTTACATTTTTACTTTCAAGACTGATTTTATTAGTTTTCTCTTCAAATTCAAATTTTAAATTCAAATTTCATAATCTTTAGGATATCAATAGCTGACATGTGGGTAATTAAGATTTTAGTAAGTTTTTAGTAAGTTTTTCTTAAGTACACTTAGCATTTCTCTTTCTCAAATGCTGGTTGGAGATGCATAAGTTCTTTTTGGCAATACGATTTACAAATTCCTATAATTCTATAGAAATGAGCGTTTGCAATATGATTTACATGAAAACTACTTTCTACATTGATGATTTATTCTGTATTAGTTTTTCCTTTGATGGAAGTTGATTGTATTTTGCAGAGCAAATGCACAACAGCCAAAGCTTTTTGTTGGAATGATTCTTATTCTCATCTTTGCCGAGGCCTTGGCCTTGTATGGCCTCATTGTTGGTATCATCCTTTCTTCCCGAGCTGGCCAATCGAGAGCAGATTAGAGAAAGGTTTTCTGTCAGTGGCTGGTTTTGGCATTGCATATGTGACTTCAGGTCCGTGATGCATACAAAGTGTGCGGTGTTGTGTCAACTTATTCATTTTCGACGTGATCTTTTAATTATGCTATCTAGATTTTCTGAACTAATTTGGAGCCAAGTTTCCTTCAGAATAAAGCTTTTGAAGCTGCTGCTTTAGCTATTGTTGTATTTTAGATTATAGTTCAAAGTAGTCTAAAAACCTTCTTTGTAGCAAAACGCTCCTAAACATTTTATTTATATTTCTGATTTTAATTAATATACCTGAAGTCATTTTTCTAGAACATTGTAGTTATGACTGTTTGCATTTGTGTGCGTGCCTGCTTATGCAAATGTGTGCATGATTGAGATTTCTTTATTGCTACTATTGTTTGCTTGCTGGGGCGTCCTTGATGGAGCCCTTATGCCAGGTTCATCCAAGCAATTGACGATGTGAGGGAATTAGTTGCGTGGTCTTTAAGTTTGAAGTTTGTGATGTACTATGTTCTCTTATTATCTGGATGTTTGGAGTATCCTGCTCTTGGTCCTTCATTTAGGAATTTCATAAGGCATTTGGGTAGTGGTTTTCTCTTTGTTTATCTGTTAAGATTACTTTGCTGCTCAACCTATCTTCTCAGTTGTCCGGTGTTAATAAAAAAAAAAAAAAAACAATTACTTTGCTGTTCACACATATGTTGCTGGTATGAATTTGGAGTCTATTGATTATGTCGTTTTTGGATGAAGAACTTCTTGATTAGGCAACATGTTGCTGGAAACAGACAGTCCAGATCACTCTGGTTATAAATACTTGCTTTGTGTGATGAAACATTTGGAATGTATTGATACTTGATGTTTTCACCAGGAAAGGGTGGGATGGTTGGGAGACGTTATGCTAGGGCTGTAAATAAACAATGCAACCCTGCCCGAATTCAAAAAATTAGACTCAGTTATTAAATGATATAAAAATATATAAAACTCGTCCAACTAAATATATATGGCAGACGTAGTTATGATGAATATTTTTGTACGTATATAATTCATTATTTTATGAACATAATTATATAAATATATTAAAATCTTATACAAGTATAATTGATTAGAGTTGGATAAGAGCTGCTGAGAGTAAGAATATCAGTTGTTTTATTTTTATTTTTTTAATTTAATATTTGTTTTAATAAAAATTATAACGAGCCGAGTGTTAACATCTACAAATGTTCAATTAGAGTTTGAGTGAGCTTGAGCTTTATTTTTTAATAATCGAGCCAAATTGATGTGACATACTTCAACATCTTCTATATCATTGGTTTGTAAAAATATGGGCTTGCAAAAAGGATCTATCGGAGAAATGATGCTTAAACGTGCCTATGAGGCTTTCTCGTGCTCATCAAATTTGAACTCTTTACATTTGCCCTAAAGGGTGGATTGATTTGATTGTTTAGCAGTTCATCGAAGATTTCTAATTATAAAGTAGCCTAGTATTTGATACGATTAGCACCGATTTGAATTGAAGATAGAGAATTTTAAATAAGGCATAGGCCCGAATTTGTCAAGCTCAGTCATGTGAAACTTTTGTCTGACTTGGATGGTTTATTTTATTTTATTTTATTTTTTTTGAAATAGACTTAATTTCATTTACTGAAACCGAAGTTACATCTGTGACTAATCAATATAGGAAAGTCCAGATTATCAGCCAAACTGCTCATCTATTAGGGGCTCTTCCGCCAACAAATTTCTTTGTGACGGACATTGTCTAAAACTTCTATACCTTCTCTCCTGACAACAGTCAATAGAAAAAGCGCTTTGTTAAAACAGAGCTAAACGACATTTCTTCTAAAGAAGAAAGGTGCAACCACGCTCCACCCTCCTAAGGAGGAGGAGTACAACCACACTCTCTCATCCCAAGGAGGAAGAGTACAAACACCTACCCTCCTCTAAATGAGGAGTAGGACAAAACACTCACGTTCTTCCAAAAGAGGAGTGGGACACTAGACTATTTCTTTTTTATTTTTAACAATTGAAACAGAAACAAAACCTGCAAATACATAAAACAAATAAAATGGCAATGGGTGTAAAAACAAGTGGGCCTAGACTAAGCCAAAAAAGGCCCAGCTAGTGTGAACGTGGGGCCCAGCCCGTTAGGGTTTTCAACTTTCTTCTGTTGCCACCACCCGTCCTCTCCTCGTTTTTCCTTTGCATCTTCCCAGTTGTAGAGTGCCCCTCCACCATCACTTGAGCATGCCGCCGTCTCTCACCCTGCTGTGCTTCTTGGACCACTCGCAGACGGCTTCGGATGACCGATAGCATGCTTCGGAATGGCTGGTAGCGTGCTTCGATATGGCTGGACCAATCTGGTAGCGTGCTTCGAAATAGCCCTCTGTTCTTCTAGATGAATTGAGCTCGTGAGCTCATGCCGAAACTCGGCTTCAGAGGCTAACCAAACTCCATCACACAAACCAGGGAATCCCGGAAAGGCTGGTAGCATGTTTCGGTTTAGCTGGACGATCTGTTCGTGCCGCCACCCCTCCGTCTCGGACATGTTCCCGCCCTCTGTTCTTTCTAGATGAAAACAGAGCTCGAAAGTTTACGTCGAAACCCAGCCTCAAATGCCCACCAAACGCCAGCACAAAAACCACCACCTCGGAGCAGAGGTGGTTTCTAGATCCACTACGCGAGAGACACACAAAACAGCCCTAAAACCACCGTTAAACAGCCACCTCCAGCCTTATTTTAGTACTTAAAACAACCTAAAGTAAACGGAGAGATGGGAGGGAGGGGGAGGCCGAGGCTCCCACCTCCCTCTTGGGGGGGTCTATCGGGCTTTGTTCTATAGAGAGAGAAGGAGAGAGAGAGAGAGAGAGAGAGAGAGAGAAGGAGATTCGAAATCGTGCACCACCTAGATGGTTTATTTAAACTTAGAATTGGAGGTTTTAGGCTCGCTAGACTTGTAGATTCCAACTATTTTTTCATCTAGATTATGGTGCTACCTAGCCTATGTTAATAGGTAGCAACAGCCCTGCAACCACCGAGGCAAGGCGGAAATCTTCCAACCCGTCCCAAGCCCTGCTTTGATCTCCTGTCCGCTCGTATCTGTTGAATGGACGAGTAGGTTAACCAACACTCCGTCCAGCATCCTGCATATCAGCTCCACATAATCCAAATCAGACTTACTTCAAATTAGCCCATCCAAATTTCGCCACCTTCAAATCAATCCTATGTCTCAGTGTAGAAAATCAAGAATCTAGACAACAAACAATCATAAAAAATAAACAAGATCATTCCACATTCCAGAATCTCTTGGCCATTAGAGATTACAGATTTGTGGAACTAGAGGCTATTTGGACTGACGACCAAGAATGTTGGTCTTTGGACCCTAGTCGTGGCTCTTTGGACCCCGTGAAACCCAAAGCCTTGGTCTCTGGAACCCATAAGTCTCTCAACCGTGTGAGAGATCTTTGAAACTTGTGAATGGATAGAAACTATAGACATTGTCAAACTCTTAAGAAAAAGAAGAGGAAAAGAAAGAGCTAGGAGGGAAGAAAGAACTGTTGGGGGTAGAACAAGGATATGTTTTTTTTTTTTTCTTTTTTTTTTTTTGGGGGGGGGGGGGGAAGTGGTTTGGGAAAAAGAAAAAAAGAAAAAAATATTATAAAAAGGAAGAGAAAGGCCAAGAAGGAGGGGGGTCTACAAAGCTAAAAGATACCAAGAGGTGGTCTCGAGACATTTTTCCGATTCAATTATTTTTTATTTAGTAATTAAGAAAGTGTTTTTTATGATGTTGTGAATTTTTTTAATTTTTAAGTGTATAAAAATTATAGGTGACTTGGTTGATGAATGGAGCAATTGATTTGATAGGTGAATTCCTCCCACAACAAGATGAAGGGATTGTGAGACCACCCTTATTCCAAAAGCTTAAGTTAATGGAAAAATAGATATCATTTTATTATATATTTTATATCTTAACATTTTCCTTACGTGTAGCCAGACTATTCCTCAATGGGTAGCACAACACATATAATATTTAATTAAATGAGACAGAGTGTAGAGTCAGGATTTGAACTCAAGACCTCTGCTCTAATACTATGTAAAATCACCACTTGTCTTAAAAATTTAAACTAATGAAAATAGGTAAATTTTATTATATATTTTAATAGGGATCAATGGTTGACAGGTAGTATCGGAAGACAATGGATCAACACCCAAGCAACGTAATTCCTTGTTGAGGAAAGTCAAGTCCATCATGACACTGGGGTTTAATTGATGGATCATTTGTTCAGCATGCAAAAGACAAAAAATACACGATTTTCCAAAGAAACTAAAAATCCAAAGCTCACGATGATCTTAGAAATGACACAATATAAAGATGACATTAATTCCTAAAGCTTTTAACTACGCACCGCTAAACAAACCCTAGCTTCCCCAATTTTTTGTTACATCTAAATTGGGAAATGTAGAGGGAAAACACAAATGGAAGGGATATGTATGTATATTAATGAGGAAATAAGGCTCTCTTCGAGAGAAGCACCTCCAAACAACAATATAACAGTACAACTGAGAAATTCCATATGATTCCATTCTTCCTTCTACTACATCTATTTATACCATGATAATGAAATACGAAAATATCCTTAGGTACAATTAAGACATTAAAATAATATAAGGATCTAAGATAGAGTGGGCCATAGCCCAACGTATGCCCAAGCCTGGATGCCTTAAGTCTTTGTAGCCTTTCTTCTGAGCCCATCACGTATAAGCTCTTTTAGATTTTTGCTCTAGGGTTATCTCAACTAGTCGACAACCTCCTAATACTTCATCTTCCCAGTTCAGTTCTTCCCTTGTCAGCGTGTAACAAATCCCCCTCCCATCAAAATACCTTGCCTACAAGGTGTGGGTACTCGGCGCACAGTTGGTGGTACGGCTCCCATGATGTCTCTTCTTGTGGTTGTCCCTGCCACTAAATCAAGAGCTCAACGAAGGGTTTGTTCTTCACCTTCCTCATTGGCTTGGTAAGCCCTTCCTCAATCTCTGGTTTAAAGACTCCTCTGTTATCTACTGGTGGTAGTGTCAGAATGGGGCTAACCTGGTAACCTATCTTCTATTTCAGTTGTGATACATGAAGCACATCATGGATCTGAGCAGACTCTAGGAGCTAAAGGTGGTAGGCCACCTCACCTATTTTCTAGACCACTTGAAATGGTCCATAGAATCGAGGGGAAAGCTTGAAGCTTTGGTGATAGCGGATGGAGAATTGTCAGTATGGTTGAAGTCTCAAGTAAACCCAATCCCTAATCTGGTAATGTTGTTCTTTTCTCCCCTTGTCAGCATATTTTTTCATATGTTCTTGAGTCCTAACCAGGTTTTATTTCAATAGGTTCCACAATTGGTCAAGGTCAAGCAAGGTAATCTCCACCTCTTCAACTCTTGTTGTTCCAGCAATATAGCTGACTAGTCTAGGGGGATTATACCGATATAAAGCCTTCAAGAGTGTGACTTTACTTGATGCATGTTGACTAGAATTGTAGCACCATTATGCTAGGGCAATCCATTTTGACCAATCCTTCGACCTATCCCTTACGTACCTTCTAAGGTAGTTCTCCACCCATTTATTGATAGATTCTGTTTGATGATCCATTTGAGGATGGTAAGTAGTGCTAAATGCTAGCTGGACTCCTTGTAATGAGAACAATTCCTTCCAAAACCTACTGGTAAAAGTAGGATCCTTGTCTGAGATAACCAAGTTGGGCATGCAATGCAATTTGAAAATATGTTTTAAGAAAAGTTGGGCTACCACCTTAGCAGTATGGGATGAGAGAGTGGGATAAAATGAGAGTACTTGGTAAACGTGTCGACTACCACCCACAGAGCATTAAACCCTCTAGATATAGGTAAACCATCAACAAAATCCATAGTTCTGTCAGTCCATGGTGTAGAGGGTATGGGTAGGGGTTGGAGGAGACCACTGTGAAATGTGTTATCTACCTTCACACTTTGGCAACTATCACAGCTCCTTAAGAATGCCTTCATATTAGACTTCTGGATAGGCTAGTAGAAATCTCTCTTAACCCTGTGCAGAGTTTTATCAAAGCCTAAGTGGGGCTGTTGTGCATTAAGTCAAGTAACTTGTGGATGAAAGTTTGGTTGGTAGGGATATACACTATACCATTGTAGAATAAAACTTCATTTTTCACTAAGTATGGTGGTGGTAACTGCCCCTATTCATGTTTCTCCCTCATAACTTGGGTTTTGTCATCAATCATATATAAAGCCTTGATTTTAGTCATCCAATTCCAATTAGGGAAAGAAATAATCGAGATAGTTATTTCAGTTTCCCTTCCTTGCCTTGATAAGGCATCAACTACTTGGTTCTCTCTACCCTTCATGTATTCAACAATGAGGTCATAGCCCATAAACTTAGAAATCCACTTTTGTTGCATGACAGTCCCTGCTCTTTGATCCAATAGGAATTTAAGACTTTAATGGTCTGTTTTGACCACAAAGGGTTGACCCAATAGTGGCGCCACTTTTGTACTACAAAAACTAGTGCTAGCGGTGGAGAGTCCTAGAGCTCTACCCTTCAATGCTTGACTAAAGAATGCTAAGGGTTTGCCTGGCTGCATTAAAACTTCTCCAATAGCGTCTCCTAAAGCGTCACACTCAATGACAAAGGGTGACTGAAAATTGGGAAGGGCCAAGACTGGGGTTCAGTTATGGTTGTTTTAAGCCTGTCAAAGCAGTTTGTGCTTCCTCATCCTAAACAAAACTATCCTTCTTAAGCAAGCTGGTTAGCTTGGTAGCTATAGCCTCATATCCTCAAACAAATCTTCTGTAATAGCCTGTTAAACCCAAGAAACCTCTAAAGGCCTTGATAGATTTAGGTATTAGCCAGCCCAACATAGTCTTAATCTTTTCTGGATATGCTCGAACTCCTTGGCCAAATATTAAGATTGTATTTGGGTAGTGAGATGATCTCAGATACTCTGTAAATAATAGTAAAAAGTAATGAAAAGAGTATTAAATAATAGTACAGGTAAAAATTAATAATAAAATAATGAATAGTAGTAAAGTATTCTTACCACCCAAACTAGCCCTAAATGACCCAAATATGAGATCTCTGTGCAGCCAAAATAGCATTTGCTTAACTTAGTAAATAATTGATTTTCCCTTAGGATATCAAAGGCGACCTTCATATGGTTTAAGTGGGCTTCCTCATCCCTGCAATAAATCAAAATGTCATACAAATAAATAAATAAGCTTTTGGAAATAAGGCTTTAAAACCTGATTCTTGAGGCTTTAGAAAGTGGAGGGACATTGACTAAGCCAAAAGGCATAACTAGAAATTCATAGTGCCCCTCATGTGTTTTGAACTCAATCTTAGGGATGTTTTCAGGTTTCACCCTAATTCGATGGTAACCTGACGTTAGATCAAGCTTTGAAAACACCTTGGCGCCATTTAGCTCATCCATTAATTCTTCCACAGCTGGAATGTGGTACTTATCCTTGACAGTGACACTGTTTAGTGCCCTATAATTGAGACATAAATAGCACTTGCCATTTGCCTTCCTCATCAGCAGTACAGATGATGAATTGGGACTTTGACTGAACTTGATCACTCCTAACTCCAGTAATGCCTTGATTATTTTTTCAATTTCATCCTTCTGGAAATGTGGATAGCGATAGGGCCTAACAGAGACTGGTTTAGTTTTAGGTTAGAGGGTGATGGCATTTTCATGAGATCTGGTTGGTGGTAGGCCAGAATGGTGGGAAAAAACTGTCAGGCTAAGGGTTGAGGAGGAGCTATATAGGTTTTAGAATGGGGGGTGTTGTTGTGGGTGGAAGTTCTTCTATCAACAGACCCCTTTATTCTCTAATCTGTTGGCCTTGTTGACTGCCCCAACTTCTTCAATCCATGTGTTGCCACTCAACCCTTTTATTGTTACTATAGCTTTTTTATGTGTAAATTGCATGGTGAGTTGCTGAAAGTTCCATAAGATAGAGCTCATCCCTTGCAACCAGTGTAACCTAACACAATGTCACAACCTACCAACACAAGCACATTCATGTCGACATTGAACAATACCTCTTGAAAAGTCACATTAACCCCCTATATTTTCCCTTCACTCTATACTTGATCCCCATTTGCCACTTTCACCCTCACTCTCTCATCCTCCTTCACAGTTAAGGTAACTTTAGTGAGTAGAGCTAGATCCAAGAAGTTGTGAGTACTTCTTGAATCAATGAGGATAGTGACTGCTTGGTTGCCAATTTTGCCTATAACTCTCATGGTTCTTGAGGTTCAAAGACCTTTATATAGCATGTAGAGAAATTTCTGGGCATTTTCCAAATTGAGAAAGTGTCATACTACTGTCAAGTGGCATTTCCCAAGCACTTCTTGTTCATCTTCTACTTCTTCAATTAAATAGAAGTTTGGGCTTTGACAACTGTGGCCTAGATTCCATTTGGAATCACAGTAGTAATAGAGGCTTTTTTCCCTTTGATCCCTTATTTGGTTCTGGTTGATCTTTTGAACTGGACTACTGCTTTTGGTTGGGTTTTAGGCTTGCCTATGGTATGGAAATTTGGAGTAAATTTAAGGGAGGCTGGTTATGGGTGATATGGGTGTGGGATTATATAGTTTAGTCTTTTATGTAAAGACACATTCTGTTCTTGTATTTTGGCCAGATCGTAAGTTGTGATCAGATTGTTGAGGCTAAACATTCTGACAAGCAACCGAATTTCATCTCAAAGGCCCTTAAGAAAATATCTTAATTTGTATGTTTCAAATAACCCACACAGCCTGTTGGATAAGGCTTCAAAGTTTTCTTTGTATTCCTCTACAATGCCCACTTGCCTTAGTCTAGTCAATTGTTCCATAGGATCATCATAGCTACTAGGGCCAAATCTGACTAATAAGAGCATTAACAAATTCATCCCATCTAGTTAATCCACTAGATTCATCTAGATCCTGAAACCATACTAGTGCTTTACCCTCCCTATGAAATGACACTAGTCTTAAACGATGGTGTGGAAGAGTATTGTGAAATGTGAAAAATTGGTTCACCTTATACAGCCACCCATGTGAGTCATTACCATTAAAGACAGGGAAGTCCAATCTTATAGATCTGAGTTGAATCTCCCATGTATGAGGTATGAGTTGTTGTCATCTATTACCCTTATTCTGAATTGGAGATCCACTTGATACTACTTTGTTTACATTGTGTAGATTTGTTGCCATGGATGTAAACTGTTGCATCATGGTCTCTATCTGGTGTCTCATTGCTTGCATCTCTACTTTGATCGCATTAAACTGAGACTCAATATTTTTTATGTGGTTTTCTATCATTTTCTTGAAAGAAGTGAATCCTTCTTGTAAGTCTTTAAGATGCATACCTTCATCCATGGAAAATTTTGGTACATAATCAAGGGCTCTGGTACCACTTTATTACAACTAAGTTGGAAAATGTAGAAGGAAAACACAAATGGAAGGGAAGTGCATGTATATTAATAACGAAATAAGGCTCTTTCTGAGGGGAGCACCTCCAAACAACAACAGAACAATATAGCATAGAAATTCTAGATGATTCCCTTCTTCCTTACACTACATCTATTTATACTTTGATAATGACATACGAAAATACCCTTAAGTACTATGTGTTATAATTAAGACATTAAAACAATATAAGGATCTAAGATAGAGTGGGCCACAGCCCAACGTATTGTGATAACCCGCTCATCCTTTCTTCTATAATTATGAGCTTCGATCTACGTGCCGAGTTTCGATAACGTGTTTTAAAAGATATCAAGCAGATTTCAAAGCAAGATAAATATTTTAAAGCTTACGAATATTTTAAATATTCTGGAAATATTTATATGTGATATTTTCAGTGTTATTGGACTAAACTTGTTTTTAAAATAACACAATTATAATATTTTGATGAGCTCTAAAAATATTATAATTGTGAAAAATTATTTAAATAAAGTATTTTAATCATTTAAAAATATTACGATATTTAACTTTACGTTGAAAACTCTAAATTAATTTAAATGATTTTATCTTCTTCGAGTAATTAACGAGACTTCATCATTTTAATTCTTCTCAGTGTTTTATTTTAAATAAAACACGTACGTGTTTTCAATCAGTTTTAAACTCACCGATAGATCATTTTGAAGATCCCGAAACGAGAAGAATTAGGATTAAATACCCAAGTCCCTACCTTTTTCCCTCACTTTTCTCTTTTTCCTCTCTTTCTCTCCCCTCTCCCTCTCTCCCAGCCCGGCTGTTTAGCTTCCTCTATAGCCAAACCACTCCCTTCTCCAGCCCAACCACCGCTGATCACCAGCTGCCCTTCTACCTTCGGCCAACATCTCCTCACACCAGCGAGCTCCCACGTGCCCTCCTCCTTCCTCCACGGCATCACCTCTAAAATAGGTTTCACCACCATACAATGCCAGCTTGACCTCCAACCACCACTAATGGAATCCTCACTCCATGGGCTTTATTTCCATGGTTTCCTTTCCTCTTACCTCTCTCTCTCCGATGGGTCACACACACACACGGTTTCACCACCATGCACGGCTACCCACGCCACCTTACCACCACCACCATGATCCTCTCACCACCACGACCTTCTCCAACCATTTTCATGTCCAACTGAGTTACCTACAACTCTCATTCTCTCATGCACGGTTTACACTACTCATGGTTGATTCGCTGTTGTGAGCAACTGTCCAGCCACCACCCCGCCACCAACAGCTTCACCACCTCATGAGCTTCCCTTCCATAATCTCCATTCCACCCAGCTCTCTCTCTCTCTCTCTCTCTCTCTCTCTCTCTCTCTCTCTCTCTCTCTCTCTCTCTCTCTAATTGGCCACCATGCACCACCACCGTAATCTCTAGCCACCAAGGAACTACCAACACCCATCCACCTCCCCCATGAGCCTTTTTCTCTCTCTCTACCCAAAATGGGTCTCTCATGGCCTAGATCTACCACCAACGGCCCTAGTGCGACCGTGCTCCACCTCTCCTGCCACCAAGCACTTCCACCAGCCTCCATTTTCCTCCCCCTAGCTTCCCACGAAATTCCATGGCCTTCCTTCACCTCAAGCACCCTCACTCTCTCTCGAGTGCACTGTTCATGGTGTGATGCCACCGTGCTCGCCACCCAGACCACCACGAGGCCACCTTAAGCCTTTCCAAGACCACGCCTAGCTATTCCCAAGCTCAAACCTCCACTTTGCATGGTGGACAACCACTATATGCGGTGGTAACCGCCACGTATGACTCCTCTGACATCTTGATCGTGACGGGCAGCAAGCAACGTACGAGTTCTCCCATCGATGGTATAACCCTCTATCTTTCATTATTTATGATATATGCTAGTTAATAGGTTGTGGACTGTGCTGTTAGTGTTGTGGAGTTCGTTATGAAGTATGGTTGTGTAGTAAAGTGTTGGGCATAATTATGTAGTGTTGTGGACTATGCTATGAAGTATGGGCATGAGGTATATGCCATAGTTGTGATGCAGCGTGGTGTGTGAAGGGAGTAACGTGGAACGTACTCCATGTAGTGCAGCGACGTACCGTGTGAAGAGAGTACACATGGTGTGTGCCCTATATTGTGTAGTGATGCACCATAAGGCATGTCACGTATAAAAGGATGCTTGCATAGTTGAGGAGTGTAGAGTGTATTGTGCAGCGTCGAGAACTGTGTAACAGTGTCCTGAAACAGCTATGACGTGACCTGTAGTCCGAAGTGACGGGTGTCACCTTGTGGCTGACTTATGGCTAAGAGTATGTGTGAAGTGGTAGAAAGGTATCAGAGTAGTGCAGCAGAAGCATGACGGCATCATGCTGTAACTCGAGATTTGTCTCGAGCTACGTGATGTGACAAAGGTGCATTTGTGGATGCAATTCTCTTGTTAAGTGTTGGGATGAACTTGTATAGGGTCGAGAAGTAGGAAGAGTCCTATCGACCAAGTCTAAGTAAGTTAGTATCAGAGTATAAAGCTTGTCTATACAAGCGGGCGTTCATTGGATTATAAGTTGGTCTTAAGTGATAAAAAGGATAAGATACATGTGCCTCTAGCAAGACACGTATGCCGGACTGGTTTACTATATGTAATGGGTAATCTATCATCAGCATGGTTACACGATATTTTAGCCTCAGAGTGGGCTTTAAGCCTTGTGGCATGTATGGATGGGAATAAGGATTGAGTATGGGCTAAGATGCATGAAGGTAGTGATGAGTATATCATCTAAGGTTGGAACGCGTGACTCTGTCGGTCAGAATCATGCGTCAGAATGTAGAAATAGAAGATTATGATGAAGATCTTAGTGTCTCAACCCTAAGGTGAATTATAGACATTCACTATAAGGAATAGGACCCCAAAGGTTTTAGCATAGTATATGGCATGTAAAAGCCCATGAATGGATGAAGTGTGTTCCAAGTGAGGCATAGTTCTATTTCTAGTATAGTTGCTTATATATTAGATAGAGAATGACATAAGGTTATGGGTATGCATGTAGGTTGCCATCTGACACCCACTTAAACGAACTGCATGGAATGAGTATAGCATGAAATCTAGGTTAGTATTGCGTTCATACTCTTCTAGAGTTTTCTAAAATAAATGAAGAAGAAAACGAAAGCTTTTTCCTTAAGATGCTTTACGAACTGACGCTTTTCTCTACGAAATACGTTTTACAAAAGGAAAGCTAACTATAAGTTTTCGAGTATAAGTAAGTAATGGCCCTCCTTGGCAGCCCCTTTTCATGCACCCAAAGTATGTAAGTGTATGCATGTGGATGGATGTTATACGTGGTACGTATTGTATATATGTTCACAAAAGGAAACGAATCGAAGCTTAAAAAAATGCACAAACTGATGTTTTAAATGATGCCATAAAAGAAAACTGTTTTTAAAATGTTCAATGCTTTTAAAATGACTTTTGTGAATGTAAGGATTGTAAGAACTGTAAAAAACTAAATGGACTGAAAAGGAATGAATGGACTGAATGTTTAATGTATGAAAATACATAACGGCCACATGAATAGAATGGAAAGGTACCAAAAGGACTGAACTGGGCGGATTACAATGCCGGGTAAGTAATACTGGTAATGCACCAAGTGCTGCACCCTGACGGAATGGATTCCCAACCCGTGGCCACAGGCGGAATCAGATCCAAAAGACTGCTAACCCCAACACACAGGGTGTAACAGTGTACAACGGCCAATGAAAGCAATAAAAAAGATGAATGTATGCAAGTTAAGAAAAAATGCATGTATGTAGGAAAGGATGTATGCATGAATGTATGTATGAAAATATGTATACATAAACAAACTCTTTAAGAAATGACGGTAGTGTGGCGTGAGAAACTGTTTTACGAGAAGAAAACATTTTTAAAGAAAATTCCATCTCGCAACATTTTAAAATGAATTACATGTCCATGCATGATATGTATATGATATGTATGGAGTGATGAATGCATGACTAAAAACATATGTTATTATATTTTAACTGTATGAAGTAATGCTTACGAGTCATCGACTCATTTTAATTTTTATGTGTGCCCTCCCAGAGACAAGATAAGCACGACGTGTCAGGACGGGCACAGCCCAAGGGAAAGAACGTGAAAGCCTAGACATGTTATTTTGTACGAGAGACTTTAATTATGAAATTTAATATTTTCCACTATAACCTTTTAAATTAAGAAACGAGTTTTATTTATAAACATTGAGTCTTTTGTATCCTAGCACGAAAGAAAAGAAAATTTCAAAAGGAATTTTAATTCTCGTCTATTTTTATTAAAATCATTTTCTAAATGACCCACCATAAGGACGGGCGTTACACGTATGCCCAAACCTGGATGCCTTTAGTCTTTGTACCCCTTCTTCTCAGCCCATCACGTATAAGCACTTTTAGACTTCTGCTCTAGGGTTATCTCAATTGGCCGACACCCTCCCCTTCTTCCATTGTTGGCATGTAACATTTTTCCACAGTTCGACAAGAGTTGGATAGAAACTAGTAACATGCAGCAGCTAGCATGGTGGTTGTTTGTTGTCACGAGTTTTTGGACCATGGAAACAAAATAATACCTTCCCCATATTTTCTAAAGAAAAGCTTTATTATGGCTAGCTATATGTACGTGAACTCGCAAACTCTCTCTCTCTCTCTCTCTCTCTCTCTCTCTCTCTCTCTCTCTCTCTCTCTCTCTCTCTCTCTCTCTCTCTCTCTCTCTCTCTCTCTCTCTCTCTGTGTCTGTGTGTGTGTGTATGTTACCGCACGTTTTCTTTAACTAAGGATCAATTAAGACGAAGATGAAGTGGTTCTCTCCTTTAGCCAATCAAAAACAACAAAGAGCAAAACCAATCAAGCCGTCGTGGTTGTTTGATCTCATGGCACTACAGTACTTACGCGGCATGAAAGCTAGACTGTATCAAAATCGTCAATGGCGCGCGACTGTCCCAGCTTGGTTTATCACAATATATATAGTCAAAACCAATTTATTGATCCCATATTCCTTTTATCATCTCTGTATAAATATGTTGAATTTGTTGTAATAAAGTGTTAATTGTTAGTATTTTACAACCCTTCTACTCATCTATTTTGTAACTCTTTATAAATATATAGAATAATGCTCACTTAAAAGAAAGAGAAAAAGGACTACCGCCATTTCGAAACAAACAAAATAAACCCTTCCAACGTCTATATATAGCAGAAATAAAGTTGTGGTGCAGGAAAAGCTCCTAGACACTGTACCATGAGTATTTACAACACAATTAAAGGAATGGGATACACTGCGAAAACATTTGAGAGAACTATATAATGGTATGTTTGAATGTTTGGAACATTTCATAAATTTGTGAATGGTATTAAAATAGTTTGAATAAAAATGTTTTATTGGATTTTAAGAAATGAGAGAGGACTTTGAATAAAAATATTATAAAATTATTTGAATATTATTTTTTAATATTATTTTTGTTTTGAGTTTGTAAAATTTGTATTTATTTTTTTATGTGATTAATATTAATTAGGAAATGATGAGATGAAAAGGTTGAAAATTTAAATTTAAAAAGTGTTTTGTATTTGAGTTATGTGTAAGAATGAAATTATAAAAAGTTTTGAGAATTCTGAAATTTATCGTACCATCTGAACATGCCGTAAATGGAGGACGAATGGGAGTTTTAACTCCAATTTGCAGAATCTCAAAAGATGTCAAGAGTTTGCAATGATCTTAAGAGATCAAAATTTAAGATTCATTACAATTACACACTGCAAATAATGAAATCACTAACGAAAGCAACTCAGCTACATCCTTTCATAAGGAAGAGAGCTGGCTGAACACGAGCTGCTGCATGAGCATGAGCTGCACATGCCATCTTAATGTTTGCATCACAGCTCACTTCGGCATATTAAAGTCAATGTGGGTGAGGTCAGGCCTATAAGTAGTCCGTCCATATTTTCTATGAAGTTTAGGAAAAGCATGACCAAAAGAAAGAGAAATGAAGAAAATATAAGATCACGAAACATTAATGTTATTGGTATGAAACCGTATACAACACACTCCTGTTTCCAGCTCTGATTATTTATCATCAGAGAAGACTACTTTAGAAAAAAGGAGAAAACATGAGCATTGCAATTGCGTATATTTCTAAGCGGGGAAATTTTACAAGCTTTCTTACAATCAACTGCAAGCAGAATCAGAAGATATATTGAAGATTCCTGATGAAATATTTTTTCTTTTACTGTTAAATTCGTGACAAAATCATACTGAGCTATATAAAAAAACGGAGCTCTAGGAGTCACTAAATATCTGCATGGATTTTCTGTTTGAGGATCTAGAAACAAGCTTACGGGAGATACTTGTTGGATTTCCAGCGAAAAGATCTATGGGCTGAGTATCGGGGTGTGAAGCTGAGCCCAAACATTTCCTTGAAAGCCTTACCTGGCTCAACAGAACCAACCAGCTTTGCAACAAGATCAGCACTCTCTGTGATGTGGTCCATGTTTCTTGTGTCGGTCCACAAGCAGTGCACCAACTGCAATGTCCTGTGCTTTGTATTCAGTCCAATACCCCACTTAAGGTATAGGTTCTGTCTATCTTGTTTTGAAAGCATCTTCTGCATTTGCCTGCCCAGCATCTGCCTCTCACGTCGTAGAGCCTTCATGCTGTTCACAAAAAGAAACACAATTGAATTCTCTTAACTAACAAGGTAAATTGAATTGAATTTAACAAAACCTGCGACCTTGAAGACGAGGTGTAATTAATATCACCTTGAAGTGGGTGTCAGTATTTCACCATCTTCGACAGTTTGAGAACCTTGGGAAAAAATTTGATGAATGAAGGAAAGCCTCCTGAGCTCCACTTTCATGTAAATAGAATCTGTTGGGTCACCATTGAATAGCAGGAAGAAGTAGGTCCTGTGAACCAATGAAATATTGCAAGCATGCCAAAGTTCTAAGATTTCTCTTTGAAGCCTTTTGAATTCTGAAGGCCATCTGGAAGGACTTCCTGTATCAACTTGCACTTGGTCCAACCCAACCTCTTTAACACTCCTTGCAGAAGCTATGGGCTTTGGTTCCATCTCCAGTATCTGCCAGACATGAAAATCCATGTTAAACATACGACAGTATCTGGATTCTCAAAAGTTAAAAAAAGAAACACAGTTCTTCGTGAAGTTCTCAATTAAGGAAATACAGATATGTTCCGTGTAACTAATTATCCACGAGGTTTTGTGAATGGATATGATAATCGATAATTGATTTTGTATAAACACTCACCACATGATCAGAATATTGATTCTCACACTGAAGACCTACCATTTCATTTATCCCTGCAGTTGAAGTACATCTGCTGTTACTATCTTCATCAACTGGACTTTTGGCATCCAGCACTTTAAGCTCGTCACTACCAACAATCCCTGCTGAAGTCTGAGATTTATTTCTTGATAAACTGTCAATGAAAGCATCATATTTCAAGGTAGAAAGTTTTCTCTGAAGACCCTCAGGTCTTCCAGTAAAGTCTTTCTCAAACCCAATTGGAGTGCTCTCATGCTTTTCTACCTTCTCAAACCATGGCGAAGTCATGCTAGTCATAAGACTTGATTTACAACTTCTACTTCGAGTTAATCTCAAGCATTTAGAGCTAGGCATATAATTTTCTATTGACAGTGGAGATGGACTTTCAGGGGATGGAACTACAAAACCAGGAACAAAGCTTTTCAAATATTTGTCTTCCTTCGACAGGTGTGAACCCAACTCTTGATTTGCTTTATCTCCATTCTCAACTGCCATTAATCTGGAGGTAGCTGTGTTTGCTACAGGAGATGACATACTTGAGTTTGTGTATTTGTTGAGGCTTGAATCAAACAATTTTTTGTTTACATATCTGTCTGGGCTTGAGTCTGACATTTTTGAGTTTACATATATTTTTGGGCTTGAATCTGACATATTTAACTCCAAAAATCTGTTCGTTATTGGCTCTTCCATCTCAATGCATTGAACCACTTTACAAATATCCTCTGATTTATCATCAGTCTGTTCTTCGGTCTCCTCTTGATAACAATAAGGTCCAACAAATTTTGGAACAGTAACCATCAAGTGTGGGGAGGAATGCTTCGGTGAAAAGTTCTGTTCGAAGTCAGGAAGTTGGAATAAGTTATCATCAGAACTACTCCTACTGTGTCCGCCTGAATATTGAGATGCATCACAAGATCTGACACCAACATCAAGGCAGTGAGGATCTGCCAAAACGGTTGTCTCAGACATTTGATTTTCAAAGATCCATGAAGTACGCACTCGCAATTTGGGGTAATGATGATCTAGAGCTGCCTGCAGAAAGGACAATCTAAGTTTAGTGTAAGGTAGACAAGGGAAAGAGGATACTTGTGTCTATTCCAGACATACCTGTACCAATGCAGGTTTATCATCACCAACCAGTTGCAGGAGATCGTTGACCTGAGAGTGAGCAAGGTCTCGTTGCAGAGTCAGCTCCTTTATCTCTTTCATCAGCTGCATGATCGGGAAAGGAAAAATAACCATAAAAATCCAGGTTTTAGCCCATAAAATTGATGCTGCACGTTGCATGAATGGAGAAAGCAGTACAATGTCTTTATAGGCATATGGATCAGCTTATGGTCAGATCAGAGGTCACATGGCATAGTAACACCCCCAGTTCCACATGCACAAGCACATAATTTTTAGAAAGATGATGAAGATAAAGTACAAGCACATAATTTTTAGGAAGATGAAGAAGATAACTACTTTATGAGCACCAGATACCGATAAAGTTAAGTACTGGTCAAGTTTTATGACACTAGTAACCATAACAGGTTCATTGACTGTCTCTTAATAAAGTTGATTGACTGTCTGTTAATAAAAGTGAAATTGCTATAACCCTGTTTTCATGGTTTTTAGGTTACTCCAATTTTGCTCAAGGTTGTCTTAACAAGTAAATATCTTCTTGGTATTGCATTAATAGCAATTTGTCTTCCATTATTCCATTATTCCCTAATGATTAATTTTCAAGGCCAACCCACTCTCTTTGCCTGAGTTATACGTTTTTGTCACTGTAGTGATAATTTGATGACATACGAAAAGTAGCTGAGCTAGGGGTAAGCACCACTACTAGGATAAGGTTAGAATTGAGCAATGGGAGTAATCTTATATTTCCTTATGCACCTAAGCACCAACCTTAAGGCTCTACAAGCGGAGATTGACAAATAGAGAGGATGATGGAAGTTAGAGAAATACATTGATCTGGTGTGGCTGGATGAACAAAGATGAATCACAGTGATGCTGGCAAAATTTACCAACTCTAATAAAGTTTCATTAGTATGTATAGTTATTTACATATATCACTAATATTAATAAAATGTAAGCATTTTTTCTTTATATTAGCGAAGGACACCTGAGGTACTCTGGGAATTTAGTAGGAAGCTAATTTATTAATAAAAACCCTATTGATTACCTTTTCAATCTGAAGGTCCTTTTCCCTAAGTAAGGCAGTTGAATTAGATGTAACAGAACTTAGTCCTGAACTTCTCAATTCACCCTCCAATCGAGCCAGTTCTCTCTGCAAATTCTTCACCAATACTTTATCAGACATGACTACATTGACTTTAGCATTGGTCGACACATCTTTAGCACAACTTGCAAACAAAAGAGTGTTTCTTGATTGCTCAACATGACTTCGTGCAGGACTCATGGTACAGATGATGGCAGTTCTAGCATTCCCTCCTAAAGAGGACTGCAGTATGCGGGTCAGCTTCGAATCTCTAAAAGGTACATGTCCATTTCTTCCCTTGCTGAATCCAAAATCAAAGTTAGCTGTATTAGCAATAAATATAGTAATTGTTCATTCTATGCTAGGGTTTCATTCATAAAATGAAAGACAAGCACGTACAGGATTCCATGCTACAATAGCAACTATTTTAACAAATTTCTGGAACAACAATCAGAATGGCTACCCTAGTCAATCCTCATAAATTTATAGTGTGATATTTGATGGCACAATATATACATGATGACAACAAAATGTTACATTAAGTTGCAAGGCTACAATTTGTAACATGTTAATTCAAAAGGAACATGCTAGCCATGTTATTAGTAGTCTTATATTGCATAAAATGTTTATCAACAAATTTAAGGGCCGAAATTTGATCACCAAAGTTGAAACCCCTAACCACTCAAATTAGTGAATCATAAAGCTAGGCATAAAATTGAGGTGCTGCTAGGAAAAACCAGTGCTAACACTGTAACCGAGTACAACAAGTAAGAAAGTATCATTAGTAACTCTTAGGCAATTTCACTGACATGTTCAATAAGAGTCCTTTCACTGAATGTTCATGGATTTAAATAAGCTAAAAGCACAGGCAGCAACAAGTATAAATCGTGACTTCAGTGAACTGCAAAAAGTTAAGATTCAAGCTTGACTGGCAAACCTGAGCTTACGGATAACAGTTCCCAGAGTTAACAAACTGCGATTTATGTGACAACCTTCTTTCAACCTTGCACCAGCTGATAACGACTGAGATGCACGCTCACTTCCTGCAAGGTCAACAAAGTTCTGTACCAAAACAAAATGACATTGTTGACATCGTTGCTCATACCAATTGAACCATGGTTTTCTTCTTTTTCCTAATAAAAATTTAGCGACTCATACCACGGTAGCTGTAAGGGAGCTTGACTTGTCATTTCTAATAAACTCGCGTGCTGAACTTTCAATTGTCTGACGGAAACACAATATTCAGTAGGAGCAAATGTGAAAAATCATCAGGAATGGTTCATTCAAATTTTATGATGACAACCAGTTATACCAGTCTAAGAATCTGATGAGATCTGGAGCTTGCTTCATTCAAGAATGTCTCCCCAATTTGTCTCTGAGCTGCAAAAATAAACGAGAACATTGTTTATGGGTGCAGTCACACATGATATAGTGAAAAAGAAAGACTAGTTCATCCTTATTCCTTACCTTCACAGACCGATAAAAGTTCTTTAAAATGGTTCCAGTCCTTCAGAGTTGCCTCTGTGAGTTTCTCTACAATAGTCCCTCTCTATCAGATTAGAAAACTATTAGTTGAAAGAACCTTCATATACTCTTCAGCATATAAAAAAATGATAATCACCTCTGGATCATCAAGAAGTCTTAACGGGGTATTGTCTGCACTTAGGAGGTCCCTGACAGATTCATTGTAAATCTCCATGGCAGAGAACTTCAAAAGAAAGTCTCTTTCATTGTGCTAAAAATTCACATCATTGGATCAAATTGATGGAACCCCTGGAAAATAATGAAATGCATAAAAATAAATAAGGGAAGCCAAAATTGATATTTCAATTACCTTCTCCATGTAGTCGTAAATATCTGCCACAGTGTAGTCGGTAATTCCACTCATGGTATACGTCTTTCCACTGCTTGTTTGTCCATATGCAAAAATACTTGCTGAAAAACAGGTTGCCATTGAAAATAATGTAGATGTTAAGGGGTTACAGGAAAATTTCATGAAACAGCAATAATGATAAAGAAACCAAAACTTAAGGTACTCACCATTTATACCGCTGACGACTAGAAGTGCAACTTCCTTCGCTCCTTCTTCGTATACCTGCCTTGTGGAGCAATCACTCCTAAATACTCTGTCTAAAACCAAAAATATACAAACAAAAAACCACATATCAGAAGAGTAATAAATATAAAAACAAAACCCAAGTCAGATATGTTAAACATAATATCAATACAAATGCTTTTTCTAACAAAACCACAGACCAATCAATATCCAAGTTAACATTCGGAAAGAGTTTATCATATCAGTATGGCCAGGTTTAACCGAAAGCTGGGGATAAAGTCAGAATTATTAATGACAGATGAATTTGAAAAAGAGAACAAACAAAGCAAGAGTAGCAGAAATTCCAAATCCTAAAATCGGAATCCAGTTCAAGCAAAAATTTCCATTATCCAGAAGACTGGAGTGAAATTGGGCATTGCAGCAAATGTGTTAATATATTCTTGGTAACCAAGATGAACGCATCAATGATATGCCATAATTGACACAATTTGACTAATAAGACCCAGTAAATGCATCAGCAAAAGAGACTAAATTTGTAAATGTAATAACGCTTTCTTACCAAATGTATAGGCAGTTGGGTACATGGACCGCTCAGAAACTGAAAGGTTATTCCTGTATATGACAGTGTCGTCATTGATGCATTCCCACTCCGACACATCATTAGTCACAATCTCCTTCTCGTTCAATGGCCTCAGCCGAACTGAAACAACTATATTCTCCTCACGGCCACTCGGCCTTTGCATTAGCTCTTCTCCACCAGCTGCTCCCATTACTCAATATTCCTGCTCTTCTTCCAATACCCACCTCGAAGAAAGACTGGAATAGAGACCATATATCAAGAAATCAATGAGTCCTGATAAAGACCACCTGTCGTTGCCTCTTTTCTTCGGCTCCTCAGACTTTTTTCCTCGCCATTGGACTAACGCGTAACGGTTCCGACTATTCAATAAAGCAACCGTTGTTGGTTTTGCACAGAACTCAAAAGGCCACCAAAACTTTCTGCCACAATCATGATCTGCATCAACAAACTAATCATGGGTCAATGCAAACTCAACCACATTTTGTCCGACTTTCTTAGATCAGGAACATCAGACTGCATAGATACCCAATAAATAATCAAACTCTTATTTTCTTCCTGAGACAAACAAATAATAGGCTTGTAGTTTAATGGTAATCTTGCAGTTTTTTTTTTTTTTTTAAATGGTCCCCAATTACAGACTGTCGCAGTCTTCCTCACATGTTAGACATCTAGAATATACATTGTTAGTGGAAGAAAAAACAAGCACATGCGCATCGAGAGAGAAAGAGAGAGAGAGCTCTATATCGAGGTCTGAGAATTCACCGTCATTTTCAAGGAATGTTTGTGATATATGGAAGATTCTTCACTAATTCCATGTGCAGTTTAGTGCCCTGCACAGAGAGCTCCGAAAATGGCCGTCTGACGGTCTGAGATTTTATTTCCAGACGAAAATTTGTTTTTGGCGGTTTCAGCGTTTTGTTTCTAAATCCGCAATCTATTATAACTTGACGAGTTCCGACAAAAAATGCTAGTACATTTGAGCAAAAAAGAAACTTTGATGCACCAAAAAGTCGAATTAAAGACCAAACCCAGATTTCCTGCGTACAACGAAAAAAAAAAACAAAAACAAAACAAAACATAACTTGACCAATCAACCACAAATTAGGATACCAATTAGACTGTGTTGAGTTGGATATAACCGGAGATGAAGACCCCAATCCAAATCTCAACTACAAACGCCCGATATACATACACACAAAATGAAAATGAAAATGAACAAACATTTCGAGGGGAGAAAAAAGAGCTAGATTCTTAAAGCAAGAGAACACAAATTCGGAATCACATACTTTATTCTTCCAAACCAAACAAGGCCGTAGAATTTGCGTGCATTGTCACAATCAACAGCGTAAACGTTCTTTTCACTTAAAAAAGAAAAATTGCCTCAATTTAATGACATTGTCTCCCCTCCTGCAACGGCGATCTCCAGAACTCAAAACCAAAAAATATAAATTGCATGTCACAATCTTCAAACTATTTTGAAATATGAGAAGGAGATTGAGAAGTGAGAAGAAAAAGAAATCTCCCCCTCCTCTCTCTCTCTCTCTCTCTCTCTCTGTGATTTATGATGAGGTTCTGAAAACTACGAGGGAATTGAGGACTAGTGGTGGTTATGGCGTCGACTTCGTTTATTTTTACTTTGTTTTGTGAATTGCTTTTTTTCCGCTGCCTCTGAATATTCTCAGCCTTCGAATTAAAAAGGCTACCGCGCTGAGCGAGACGTTGAAAAACCGCGAGAGAAGGGATGACTTCTTTTGTCCTTCTTATTTGACTTTAATTTGTGAGCCAACAAATTAGCTGCACCACATGAGATGCCTTCCAATGTGTAATCAAAACTATATTAGCATCTCTTTCTTCCCCCACCTTTTTTTTTTAAGATTTGGGTGATGGAGTAAAAGATAGATATAAATATGAAGTGTCTATCGCAATATGAAGTGTGTATCATAATATTTATTAAATATTTAATATTGACTTAAACAATTCACTCGAACAATTATAAATATTGTGGAATACACTTCTTGTATTTTTTTTTTTTTTGGTTATTTTTGGCTCTAGAGTTTAGTTAAAAAACTCTAAGCAAATATTTGAAAACATATCTCATCTAATCTCATTTCATTTTCAGACATTATTTAAACACAAATATTTTCAAACTAATTGTTACAATTTTTTCAAACTAATCATTAAAGCTTTTCCAAATTCTCAAAAAAAAAATTAATTTGTTCAAATCTTAAAATAAAAATTATATTAAAAAAATTATATTTTAATAATATTTTAATTTTATAATATTTTTTATTCAATTTTTTCTCTCTTATTTTTCAAAATCTAATAAATACTTAATTCAAATTATCTTACTACTATTCACAAACTATCTTACTACTATTCATAAAACTTTCATCTCTTATCTCATTCCCCAACCAACTATAAAAAATCCAAATCTATTTTTTTTTTCCCTAATCAATCTATAATATATAAAAAATTAAAATATATATATGAACCAGTCCAGTTTGGTTTTGTATAACTTTATATACAAATTAAAGTTATATATAACATTATATATAGTATATAATTATACATAAAATCATTTTGTAATATATGATAAATTACTAATTAATATAATATTAAATTTTAAAATCTTATATCGCTATAGCTTATTATATTAATAGTTATACTAATATTACGTGGTGCACATTAATAGTTATACAAATACTATATCACTATATATTATAATATACTATAATATATTATATAATATATAATATAGTATATTAAAATTGGAAAACCAGATAGGAAATCGGTAAAATCGAAGTATCAGTTTATAAGGGTAATTGGTGCATAATCAGTTTTGAAAAATGAAAAACTGGTGCATACCGGCTCGATCCTAAATTTTGTTCCAAACTAAACCGAACCGGACCGGTTACACTCCTACCGAGCATGAATTTCATCCTAATTGGTTTCTCTACTTGGTGGGATGAGCTTTGGAGGTGGGAGTTCAAAGCTAGAGTGTCCTAGAAGTTTTGTAGAGCAATTTGTTGACAAAGTTCTTTCATTCTCGGTCACTTGATATGGATGAAGTGCTCGAGCAAGTTGGGTGGGCTGGTTTACTTGGTTTCAGAGTGTTATTGCCAAGTAGTATGAAACAAGCTTGATGCTCGACTCATAACGTGTGTGAAGCTTAGTTACAAGATGTATCTTTACTCGGATGTGAGAACTTTGCTTATGCCCGAACTTAACACTTTGCTTCTCATTGTGTTCACCATAGTGGCGAGCATTGCCACTTGCCTCTTGGCCAAGCACTTTTGCTCTCCCCCGTGGTATCAATACTCTTAGGTCACCTAGTGGGATGACAACTTTGCTCATCTTTATGGGAGAAGGCGCTTTTGATCAACATAGTACTCACCTAAAAGGGCGGCAAGCACTTTTGATAACACATAGTCCTCGCCCAGAGCAAGTATTTTGTAGTGGCCCCTAGGATGAACACTTTTTCTCGACTCTCTATTGGACAAACAGTCTTAGCCCCTAACTGAACCATTCATGTGATTTTATGGTTTTTGCTGGGGTTTGACCACTTCTTGCTTTCTCTTGGGTTCAAGTACTCTTTCCTCGCCCATATGAGCACTCATTGCTTGCTCCTAAATTCAAGCAGTTTTGCTTGCCCCTGGTCCGAGCACTTGCCTCCCATAATGTTTTGAAAACGTCACTATTTCTCTTATTTTTCTTCAAACTTCAAATAAGCTTTATAGGGGAGCAAGGCATGTGCTCTTATTCAAGATTATTGAGCAAGATCAATTTTCACAAGAAGTTGCTCAAAATAACCAATAAGAGGAAGAAAATAAGTCCTTACTTGGGATTCGCAAACAAGGCCAATGCTTTTGCTTAGGATTACCGAGCAAGGCATCCTAATTTTAGCGAGTTTCATGAGAAAGGAAGGTGCTCGCCCCTAGGCAAGCAATGTGAGAAAGCAAATTGCTTGCCCCTCCCTGTGAGCACTACAGAGAAAGAAGGTGCTCACTCTAAACTAGAAATAGGGAAAGCAATGTGCTCTCCAACCAGGCGAGCATCATAGAGTGCAAAAGTACACGCCTGCCCCACGAATGCGAAAGTGCTCACCCCTAAGCTAGGAACGTGAAGGAGCATGAAGCCCATGACTTCGGTGAGCATTGAGAAAAAGCAAAGTGACAAGAGAACAAAATTGCTTACTCCCTAAACAAGAGGCAAGCATTGCTATCATATTTTGAATGCTCGTAAAAGCATACACTTCAATTTATTTCGCTTAAGATTATCGCTTATCAATTTCACCTATAATGAGATCATAGCTAGTTAGTTCCTTATATCAGAAATTCAGAATTGTAATATTTGGAAAGGTCCATTAATCATTAAAAGCTCATTTTATTTAGGAAGAAAAGGAGGACAGTACCCTAGCTAGCTACGTACCAGATCTACACGTGCTTAAAGCTATGCATGCATGGAACACAATCATATGACTTGTTCAAGCAATGTCCAAATTAGATATATACTTAGAAAACAATTAAAGAAGGTGATTCTTTAGAAAAAGTAGGGGCATCATGTCAATTGTCCAATTAAGTAATGCATGTCGTTGGGTGCCATATATATATATATATATATATATATATATAACTGCAGAATTCTGAGCATTTGGAATCACATGCAATGATGCAAGACATTCATGAACCTGTGCTCTAGGTACCAGATCAAAGTCAAGGTACTGGTCATGGTCCAGTACGTCTCAATGCCTTGTGATCACTTTTGACATTTTATATCCCTTTTTTCCTCTCTCGTCTATATGAAGTTGTCTATGACTTTCTAGATATCTAATTATTTAATGCCGCAATAATTAGCTAGTTTGTGTATTAATAGGTATGTAATGACACATATATCCTCAATCAAAACTATAGGCGCGCATTTAATTTCTGGTAAGCAATAGATACATAAACACTTGTGTATAATTAGGGTTAAGTAGGCATAACGCTAGCTTTATATATAAATGCAATTTATAGCTGATTGATTGGTAGAGGCCAACCAATTGTGAAACAGCTAAATGTACATAATTTATATTAATTAATTTGATTTATAAGTCTTTTGATCTCTTAACAAATAAAAATTAGTATATTAATGCTATTGACCCAACTAAAACTTAACGTTCAGATGATCTTTTTGACGTAGCATCACCACCTTTTTTTTTTTTTTGGATAACAAGTCAAAACATTCATTCATATCAAAGAGTTCTTACAAATAGAGTTTTTATCAAGCCAAATGGCTTGACTTACAAAAGAAGGACATGAATCCCACCACATAACAATGTCTTCAACTTCCCTTGCATATCTTGCCAATTGATGGGCAACACCATTACCCAATCGATGGACATGCTCAAGTCTTGTGTCTTCAAAACCATGCATAAGCCTTCGAATATCTTGTAAAAGGAAATCAAATTCCGTTAGACACTCAAGATCTTCATTCAAACAGTTGACAAGAATCAAAGAATCAGATTCTAATATGATTTTTGGTTCCCCCCATTGAGCACACAGTTGTAGGCCTCTCAATAAAGCAATGGCTTCAATAAATTCAGATGAAGAAACCTCCCTTTCCACCTTACTAGCAGCTACCACAACATCCCCATTATGATCTCTCAAAATAATCCCAACTCCAGCAGAAAAAGAGTCACTAAAAGTAGCACCATCAACATTTAATTTCAAACAACCTATGGGAGGGGGATGCCAATACACAACATGATTAATCCTTTTATCAAACCCAGGAAAAACCTACACCTTAATATACTCTTGTTTTAATGACAAAGCATTATAACAGCAGTATAAATATTCAGAGATGCATCCTCATAAATAAACTTGTTTCTCCTATTCCATAGTCCCCAAGCAATTACCAAAAAAGTAGCTAACACATCATGAGAGCCTCTATCACGAGCCAAGTTTGCCAAATCCCAAAAAGAGAGATCAGAAACAATCTCCCCTAATTCAGGACAATAATCCATCCGCACTTGTCTCACATCATTGCAATAAAATAAAGCATGAGCAGCATCTTCCACACAATTAGAATAGATAGCACAAACATCATTCTCAAGCACATGTTTAAGTTTTAAATTCTGGAAAGTTGGTAGTTTTTCATGACACGCCCTCCATGTAAAGATCTTAATTTTTTTAGGGAGTTTCAGTTGCCACAAACATTTCTAAAAAGCTGAAGCCATGCTCTCCCTTGAGTGCTGCCCCATATCATTTGAGATACCCTGCTGTAACATTCGATAAGCATTTCTAACTGAATAAATTCCATTTTTCTCATGTACCCAAAACAAAGAATCTTTAGTATGAACAGAAATATTAAGCTGCAGAATTTTCTGAACCACATTTGGATTGAATAGAGCTCTTAAAGCTTGTAAATTTCACCATCCCGTACTTATATCAATCAAAGAATGAACTTTTAAATCTGCATCAAGCTCAGAATTAGTGAGCTTAATATCACCATAGTTTATTAAAAAAAAAAGCCATAAAAAATATTTAAACTAAATAGACGTTCAAAAACATAATTAAAAGTAGAATACTGAATATCTAGATAATTCTCTCTATCTCTTTTATATTTGTATTTCTTTAATAAACTACGTAATATCACATAGTAATTTTAGGTTAAGAAAGCCATTTAAGCGATAACTCTTATGCGGTCATTATTTTAAATAGGAGCGGGCTATGCCGCTACTTGATTTTTCTTTTTATATTTTTTTAATAAATTTAAATATTTTTTTAAAAATAAAAAAATATATCAATATATTTAAAATTACTTTCTTAATTATTAAAAAAATATTTTGTTGCCTAGATGACTAACGCAAGAGGGGGTGAATTGAGTTGTATTAAAAAAATAACAATTATAAATCAAATATATAATATAAAATATAAACAAAATATGAAATAACAATAAATATAAAGAGTAAGGGTAAAAGAGAAGCAAACTCAGTATGTTAACGAGGTTCGGCCCCACTGCCTACATCCTCGCCTCAAGCTACCCCTTGAGGATTCCCAAATTCACTATTCAACCTCCTTCAGGTGGAGATAGAAACCTATTACACCTTTGAACAACACCGCTACAAAGGATTCGTGTAGAACACCCTCTACACTTGCAATCACCTTACAAGTGGTGATTCAACTATTCTCCGTATAGAATACTTTCTATACGCACAAGGGTTATACACACCCTTTTTCTGATACAAAAGTTGATAGTGGGTAGGTTATCAGAAAACACTACTCAATGAGTGAAATAAGAACAATACAGCACAAACTATATCTCTCAAAATGAACAAGGATTAAGACTCAATACTTAGAGAAGAGAGAATGAAAGTTTTGAATGAATGTTGTATGCTCTGGATGTTGTAAATGTGAAGTTCTCAAATGATCTATTTATAGGCATATAAGACTTCATATTCAAATTTAAAAAGATTCACATGTCAAAGACAACATCATTCATTTTTTCAAAAAATTCAAATAAAAGGTTCTTCTTTTTCAATTGTCAAAGACAACATCATTCACTTTTTCAAAAAAATCAAACCTAATCTTTTACTTTTGGCATATGACAAAATGAGCACACTTTCCTTTTCAAAAAATTCAAACCTAATCTTTTACTTTTTGCATATGACAAAAGGAGCACACTTTCCTTTTCAAAAAATTCAAACCTAATCTTTTACTTTTTGTATATGACAAAATGAGCACACTTTACTTTTCAAATTTTTCAAACAAAATCATCTACCTTTTGTATAAGTCTAAAAAAGCATCAATCACTTTTGAAAATATTCAAATAAAACATGCACATGTGAAAGATGACAATCAATCATCTTTAATATTTTCAAAGTTCAACCCTTTAATCAAGGCGTGCACATGCAAAAGATGACAATCAATCATCTTTCAAAATTTTCAAATTTAATTTTCAAAAATATTCATGCACATGTGGAAAATGTATTTTAATGCTTTATGATAAAATATTAATTTTGAGCATTAATCTTAATTTCGAATTTTAAGAGATTTACAACATTATTCTATGACTTTAATGTGAACTTGTTTCCTTCTTACTCATGCTTGATTCTTTGATGTGCTTGATTCCATTGTGTGAACAACTTGAGCTTGAAACTCCTTTATTCTTTTGAATTCATTTGTTATCATCAAAATCTATATGTAGATTTATAATCACATAAAACTTAAAACCTTGGATTCAATATATTTTTTACTCAACAATATACTTAAACGGTACACTTGAGTAGGCATATTAACTTTTTCCTTTTAAATATTCCAACATTAAGATATTGAGGACATGAGGTGTACGTAACCCATGTCAAATTAATAGTCAATAGTGTCCTAGAGTACTATTGACATACATGCATTGGGCTGGGCTGGACTGGGCTGGGCTGGGCTGGGCTGCTAGGTAGCTGAATTCATAGATAATAATAGATCAGCGAAATGCTATAACCTATATATATATATATATATATATTGTTATGAAACTATCGAAAAGTAAAGAGAGAGATAGATTTATTATAAAACTTTCTAAAAGGAGAGAGAGAGAGAGATAGAACTCAGAGAAGTTATGAAACTTATGAATTTCTTAAAGAATTCAACGATATATATAGGCGTACAAAGGGAACTATGCTAGCTTACTATGCAGTACTATGCTGGCACTGTGCATATGTCGGCCATTCACTATGCTAGTCACTATGCAGTACTATGCTGGTACTATGTACTATGCTATGTCGGCCATTCACTATGCCAATTACTATGCAGTACTATGCTGGCACTATGCACTGTGCTATGTCGGCTATTTATTATGCCAGTTACTATGCAGTACTATGCTGGCACTATGCTGGCACTATACTAGCACTATGCACTTGACGACTAGATAAATGTGGTCATACAATTCAAAATAGTTTATAACACTTCCCCTTTGGATGACCATATTTAAAGAATATGTCTCGTTAAAACCTTGCCAAGGAAAAACCCTGTGGGAAAAAACCAATGGCGAAGGAAAAAGAGTACAGTATTCATGTGTATCGCCGAGTGCTTTAGGATTGCCTCATTAAAACCTTGCAAAGGAAAACCCAGTGGGATAAAACCTTAGCGAAGGAAAAAGAGTACAATCAGCACGAGTCTTCAAGATATTACTTCCCCTGAAAAGTACATAATAACAGCTCTTCAAACCTCCGCATTCCAATGTTCTGCATAATCTTCTTAAATGTTGCAGTTGGCAGTGCATGATAACAGGTCTTCAAACCTCCGCATTCCAATGTTCTGCATAATCTTCTTAAATGTTGCAGTTGGTAGTGCTTTAGTGAATAAATCTGCCAGATTTTTACTTGACTGTACCTTCTTGATATCAATTTCAACTTTCTTCTCATGAATTGCAATGATCTTCTTGTGTGTATCTGAAAGATAACTCGCATCTGTACATCCAACTAACTGTGGACTTGATCCATGTTGATAAAATAATCACAATGGATCTTTCTGCTCATCACTACTCTTCTGGAGTTGTACTCTTCTGGAGTTCTTGTAAATAACATAGTTAGTGGAGAATTCATCAATATTAAACCGTTAACCTCATTTTTTAATAAAAACGGTGGCCAGCCTTTTAAGATCAGACAAGCACCGTGGATTTTCAACTCCTCTGTAGGTGTCAAGCGTGCTGTGAGGCACCGCAGTTGTCAGGCGCCGCAGAGCTATGAAGCTATATTCCATCTCTTTTCTCTTGCTTCACGAGAGATGCTGTATCATAATTTTCTCTATAAAAGAGATATTCAGCTCATCTTCATTCGCATCTCATCTTCTTCACTTTTCTGTAATCATACTGCATTTTTACTCTGCAATTTCTTTCTGCATTGTTATCCTGCAATCTCTCTCTGCAATGGCTCAGCAATCTTCTTAGGATCAATATATGAGGTATTCGGCACCTCGTTCATCAGCTGTTCCTGCTTCTACCACAGGTGCTATCATGCAATATAATGATCTGACTCGTAAGTCAGATAATGAAGCTATCTATGAGCTTGTGAGTCTCGGTACCCGATACTCATCATCCATTGTCGCATTTTCTCAGCGACTGCAATCCAGAACTTGTGGGGTTGACGATCTCCACGAGAATATTGCTATACTTCAGCGACTTCTTCTGGAGTCCAACATGAAGATAGAATCAATAAAGAAAGAGAATAGGAATTTAAAATCCTTACTTAAATCTTCTTTTCGATTGCCCACCCCTTTAGATAGGGATGTTATGCAGATTCTTGAAGAATAAGAGCGTTTGAAGAATGAGGCAAAGTGTCTCAAATTTTTGTAATTCTTGCTTCAAGATAATAAAATAATATTTCACAAATATTCATATTTGTGTTTCTATTTTTTGGTAGATGTTCTGTGTGCTCTCTTTTATTTCTTCTTTAATAATGCACACTTCATATCAAACCCATAATATGAATCTGAAATACTAATTGTATTAAAAGATGATATTTCATGACTAATAATATCATCCATCTTCCCCTTGAAGCCGCAAGGGTTTCAGATTTATATTTCAAATATGTGCAGTTTTTATGAGATCTTTTGGAGCCTCAATGACATTTAAATCATATATATAAACTGCAATAATAGCTTGTTTTCATTTGCGTTTGGATTGCTTTAGATCATATAAGGATCTTTGAAACTTGATAGAATACATATTTCCAGATGTATTCATATTAGAAGCTTCAGACATTTTCTATCCTTCAGGGATTTTCATATATATATCATGATCCAATGATCTATATAAATATGCAGTTAATCAGGCATATCCAAACTCTCAGTAACTTTCAAGCTAATAAAAATCTCAATATGATTTCAACCACTTTAAAATCATATCAATATTGTTTCTTCGAGAAAATAACTTGTGATTTCTATATCACATTTTCATATTAAAAGTTTCAGATTTTTTATATCATATATATAAATATACACTGATATTTAACAAAAATCACCTCTTTAGGTGTTTGGACTTCAAGTCCATATTTATCACATTTTACTTAGTGATATCAATTCTGCAGGAATTGAGAAACTGACTCGTGATTTATATATCACATTTTTATTTCCTTTCCATAAATACCCACTGACATTCAACAAGCATCACCTCTTTAGGTGTTTGGACTTCAAGTCCCGATGCATCATATTTTACTAGTGAATCAATTCTGCAGGAATTGTTTCTTTCAAATTTGGCCAATATTTTACGTCGTATTCTTCGGCGATTCTTGATTCACTTTCATCATTACTTCTGGTAATGTCAATTGCCATCTCATATGGAAATACATTGTCGACAATAATTTTATTTCTATCCATAATTTCTCCATTATTCATGAAATGTAACGAGATCTCGTTATTTTCAGGTACCTGTCCCTCTTCAAGGGAAGACATTTTCATGAAAAGCCTATTCAGGAGGTACTCTTCAAGAGTTTATATAGGAGAATTTTATACAGATAATTTGGATGGACTTTATTACTTGTTTTGTGGGTATGGCTTCTTCAGGAGCACCAAATTATTTGTGCCTTTCTCTTTTGAGATACTCTATCTTTTGTATCGATAAGTCTCACATGCCTTTATACATGTCTTTAGACTGCTGAATTTCTTAATTGTCCTACAGGGACTTCAATCCTCGCTAGGATTTTAGCAACTAGAATATGAGACATTTTTATCTTATTGTATCCAAAATTTAATTATCATCTGAACTTCTGGTTCACATATGATAATCAAGATAACGTCGAATAATTTCATCTTATTTGCTTCAAGCAAATTTTTCTTTTCATTTCTGGTGGTAAAACTTTATAGTAGAAGAATCTTCTGGTTCTTTTATGGACGTCCATATGAAAATCATTCAACTTATCGTAATTGATTTTGGATGATCAAGATAACCATGAAAAGATACAAATATCATATCACCTTTTGATGCATCATAATATTTGATTCAATAATTTGTATAATATCATCTCAAAGAGAAAGCTTACAGCTTTTCCAATATGAGCTTCTGGCCCAAAAAGATATTCATTATCACGTCCAATCTCTTAGTTTCTTTGAATGAAACGCATCATTCTTTTCACTTCAGGGAATAGAATGATATAAATTCATTATCATTCAATTCAGGGAATGATGTAGATCTAGTAAGACGTGAATAATGATTCTTATCAAAAACTCATTATTTTGCTCAGTCACTGAAAGACCTGATACAAATTTAGAATATATTGTGAACGTTTGCATTTAATATTACTACTTCAGGAGCATACTCGATATTGCTATTTCAGAAGCACATTCGAGACGTTCATTCAAATATATATCTTTTTTCACAATTTCAATTATGCAATTTCAGGTGCATAAATCATAATGAGTTTTTGGTACAAGTATCACTCATATGAGATACTCAATAAAATTATTGATTTAGGGCGATCCTTCAGGGATGCTCCATTTCCATTCTCAGATAAATCATATCATCAATAATTTATAACAAGTATAAAAGAATAAATAAAACTTTCATTACTACAAAACATTGTAGAATATAAAAATATTTTATAATAGGATAAATGTAATACATTAATTAAAAAGGAACACTTTCATGATCAACTCTACCACTAGAATCCTCAAAGAAATCAGAAACATCAAGACTTGTAATATCTTCTCCATCTATAGAATCTAAAGCATATGATGGTTCAGTAAAATTTGTTTCAAATTTATTTGTTTTTTCTTTTATAGAAGATTGATATAAGTCAATCAAATGCTTATCTGTACGACAGATACGAGCTCAATGTCCAGTCATACTACATCTATGGCATCCATCTTCATCTTTCTTTAAAAATTTATTTTGGGGACCTTTGCCCTTCTCTGAGTTAAACCACTTCTGGTAGTACAGTGTATATCTATTATTGTCCCTTTTAGTGTGGTCACTTCTAGGACCTCCACTTCCATAGTTTTTCCTACCACGTCCACGCCCTCGTTTTCTTTGAAAAGATGCACCATTCGCTTCTGGGAATGATGTAAATCTAGTACCATTCATTTCAGGGAATGATATAGAACCAATAGGACGTGACTGGTGATTTCTTAACAAAAGCTCATTATTTTGCTCAGCTAATAGAAAACAAGATATAAGTTCAGAATATTTTTTGAACTTTCACTCTCGATACTGCTGCTGCAGGAGCACATTTGAGGCATGAAAAGTAGTATATGTCTTCTCTAATAAGTCATCATCAGTGACTTTTTCACCACATAATTTCAATAGCGAGCTAATTTTAAAGAGTGCAGAGTTATACTCACTAACACTCTTGAAGTCTTGCAACCTCAGGTGCATCCAATCATGACGAGCTTTTGGGAGGATTACAGTTTTCTGGTGTTCATATCTCTCCCTTAAATCATTCCACAAAATAAGTGGATCTTTCACCGTTAGATACCCAGTTTTTAATTCTTCATGAAGATGGTGCCGAAGAAAAATCATTGCCTTAGCACGGTCCTGCAGGGACCCTTGATTTCCTTCTTTAATTGTATCTCCCAGGTTCATTGCATCCAGATGGATCTCAGCATCAAGGATCCAAGATAAATAATTTTTCCCAGAAATGTCAAGAGCAACGAATTCCAATTTTGTAAGATTTGACATTTTTTACATATATAAATCAAGAATATAAAAATATATTGAAAAACTTACTTGAAGTAGAGGACTATTAGCTTCAAGATAGTCAGAACTTTCGTGCTGATAACGTGTTATGAAACTATCAAAAAGTAAAGAGAGAGATAGATTTATTATAAAACTTTCTAAAAGGAGAGAGAGAGATAGAACTCAGAGAAGTTATGAAACTTATGAATTTCTTAAAGAATTCAACAATATATATAGGCGTACAAAGGGAACTATGCTAGCTTACTATGCAGTACTATGCTGGCACTGTGCATATGTCAGCCATTCACTATGCTAGTTACTATGCAGTACTATACTGGTACTATGTACTATGCTATGTCAGCCATTCACTATGCCAGTTACTATGCAGTACTATGCTAGCACTATGCACTGTGCTATGTCGGCCATTTATTATGCCAGTTACTATGCAGTACTATGCTGGTACTATGCTAGCACTATGCTAGCACTATGCACTTGATGACTAGATAAGTATGGTCATACAATTCAAGATAGTTTATAACATATATATATATATATAGGACTTTATTAATTGAATGGTGGTGGACACCATTGAGGCCTGCGTCCCAAAAGGTTGGTGTCTAATTTTTCTCTCCATTTCCACCCAATAATAACATTGAGTAATTTCATTTATTTAATTTTAAAAAATTTATTTCACGTTCTAATATATTGTACTACATTCTCTCCGGTACTAGCCATGCGGCATGCCACGTTTTCAATCCGACGAAAGACTGTCACTAAAAATAAAATAAATAAAAAAAGATTAAAATGAAAAAACTAAATATTCAAAGAGCTAGCAAAAGATAAATACTCAAATTGATAGAGAATATCCGGTCAATATTCTATGTTGATTGCGCTTAATTATCTTGATCGAATATGTGAATCTATGCAAATATGGCAAGAAAAATTGGATAATATTAAATATGTTTTTCTCCGGATCATCTATTTACTTTTAGTTTTGCCTTTTTAAGAAATATTTCATTTCAAGTTTCTGAAGTGATTCTGATTTTTATTCTGGCCAAATGTTTTTGCAGGATTCTTGTATATATACTTAATTAATTTTCATGGAATAATTTGGAATTTTCCTTTTTGAAACAATTATCATAATTTCAAATTTTGAAACTATTTAAGCCTGGCTTATGGGTTTCATAAAATAATTTCAAATTTTATCATTAATCAATATTTCAGATTTTTCTTATTGTTTTACATCTTTTCTCAATCTTAATCCCTAGTTTCTGTTAATTAACTAGTCACAGGATAATTCTAATTTTGTTTGGCGTCAGTTGGCATTAGAGCCTTAGCATTTTCCTGAGATGATTTATCATCGGTTTTCATGGTTGGTGATAAAAGTCATGGTTACTGTGGGCAGGTTCCAAATGAGGAAGCCCTTCACTATGATCGTAACTTTCAGGACGTGATGATTGTAGATTTGCAAAGACAAATAGAGGAGTTTACAGGGTCTAGAAGGGCAAAACTTAGAGGATTAGATGGATAACCATGATTCTCACTCTAGTTTTGAGACCCTGTATTACAATCGTTCTCTATTTTGGGAGCATCATATTCGGGAGGAACAACATGAAGACCTAGGATAAAGGGTTGATTTAACGGAATTTCCTGGTACTCTACACGGTGAAGGTTTCGTTGATTTGTTGGAAGATGTTGAGTTGATTTACTAATTTGAGGAAGAAGACTTTGAGGATGAACAACTTATCCTGTTTTGTAAAACAAAGTTTTAAACAAACTTTGTTTTTTCATCCTGTAAATAAAATAAATAGATATAGAACTTTATCTTTGTTTTGTATTTTTTTCTCCATCTTAATTATTAGCTGTCAGGTTAATTATAATTTTGTCTGGCATCAACTTGAGGACTGATTATTTACTTAATCCTATATTTGGACTGCTAGCTATAGTTAGGGCTGTAGAAAAACTGAGAAAATCGACTGTCACCAATGCAAACTAGCCGAAACTGACATAGAACTGGACGGCCGAGGGTAGAAATATATGAAAACCAACGTCGGCAGGTTTAGTCCCGGCTTGAACTTGGTTCAAACTGTTGAACCGGCCAATTTTATAAATATATATTATATGTATATAAAGCTAGCGATGTTGTCCCTCACTTGAGTGAAACGACATCATTTTAGACCCGACATTTATAAAACACAATTATACGAAATGGTGTCATTTCAACCTAGGGTTGAATAACCCCCTATTCCCCTTCCTTTTCTTCTTCCTCATTAATTCTTCCAGTTCCTCTTCTTGAAGCCTTCAAACCCTACTCCCAGCCCCGCCTCAGCACCCCACAATGCTGTTACCCTTGATTTTCACAACGTTCATGCCGATTGTTAAACCTCGTACCACCACATGTCTTCTCTCCTCTCCTGAGTCTCATCTCCCAAACTTCTCTCATCTATCTAACGTCTCCATGACTCGAGTTCCACTTCTCTCACACAGCCACACTACACGCCGGTGGCTTTTGTTCTTTTGAGTTTGTCATCTTTCCGTGACTCGAGTTACACTTCTGCATGCCATAGTTTGTTTTTTTTTTTTTTTGTGTTTTAATGTATTCGGTTTTGATATGTTCTTCATCTTTAATAATTATTTTTTTATATTATTTGTTGTCTAAATTGTTTATGTGTGCTTCTATATAACTAAGACTTTTAAGAGTAATTTGTGAGTGTCATTCTAGTGGTACACTCACATTAGGAGGCTAGTCACTCCCACTATCTTTTGTGATTCTAATATGTGATAATTCTACATCCTTGCCAAAAGATGGTGTGACTCCCTTGAGTTCTTACAACCCAAAAAGCTCAAGATCTTTCGTTGCTTCACCAATATTGGAAAAATCATTCTAAATAAATATAACATCACATACGTCTATTTCTGTCATTCCACCATTAGGATGCTCACCATACGTTACGTAGTTCTTTGAGCTCTTTGAATATTTTATGAAGATATGCTTATTTGCTATAGGCTCAAGTTTTCCATATTTATGAAAAGTGTTGTGAACATAACCTGCAAAACCCCATGGCTGCAATTCTTCCAAATTTGGTTTTGCTCCATTCCATCGTTTATATGGGGTTGAAGGAACATACTTAAAAGGTACATGGTTCAAAATGTAGGCAACAACTAAAAAAGCATCCCCCAAAATCATATTGGTAGGTTAGCTTGTGTTATCATCGGTTGAACCATTTCCAATAAGGTATGATTTCTTCTTTCTGCAATACCATTTTGTTATGATGTGTCAGACTTGTTAATTGCTTGCGTATTCCCTTTTTTCCACATAGTCCTTTAAACTCTTTATACAAGTACTCATTGTAGAATTTTTAAATTTCTTTCTTTTTGGCTCTCAACCTCAGCTACAAACCTCTTAAAGCAGTCCAATAAAAGCAATAAGAGATTAGATAGGCATAACTAAAATGTTAGTATACCTCTGTAAAAGTGAGAAAATAAGAGACATCATGGCGTGCCTTCGTATTCATAGGTTCACAAATATTAGGATGGCCTAGCTTTAAATGATAAGATGCCCTATGAACTTTTTCAAAAGGCTTCCTACAAGCTTTCCTAGCTAAATAGCTCTCACACCTAGGTAGGTGTACATTGCATTTTACTTCACATGCTTAGCTCATTGCCTCACTTTTCAAGAGCAAACCGAGAGAAAGTTGAGAGAAAATTCTGGGCAGCTTTATGCTCTAGCCTTCCAAGCTTTTGTAAGTGATTTTCTATGGCTCAATACTCTTGTATTTTGTTTAATATTGAGCATAGAATACGTACTTAGAGTAGCCTTGGATAATTTTTCTTGGAGTTTTGTTGGATGAAAGTTGGACTGAAGATGAAGTGGTTCGTTTATGGTGTTTATTGATGAACATTGAAAGTTTTGTGAAACTGATGTTGAAGTGATCATGGATCTTGAATTGTTGACGTGCCTACATGATCTTTATACATGTTAAGGTTTGAGTCAAAGCTTATTAGGTTTTTATAAAAGAGTATTGCATAATCTTCAAAGTATTAAGAACCAATTGGCTCAAAGCAGCTTTTGTTTTGGCTTAGTATATGGTTTTGGATCTAGGAACTTGGTCCTATGAATGAGAGGTACGTAGTTGATCATTATAATTTAGAAAAATGAGTCTCCATCTACAATGAACTGGTTGGGCTTATTGGATATGAGTTGTGACTAACTAACAAGAATGAGGTCAAACCCATAGAGACATAAAAATGTAGGAAACCAATCAAATATAAAATAAATAAATTATAATCTAATTCTAAAGAATAAGTTTTAAAATAAAATAAGAACTTAAGAACTTAACAATCAATGAACCAGATTGTGAAATAATCACTAATAAACTAATCACATTAAAAGAACTAAAATAAATTTTAAAGATGCAAATTAATCTAAACAACAAATAAACTATTAATGAAAAATGATCTAAGATTTTTGAATCCACTACATTAATTCATAGTGTAATTGTAACACTCAAACAACTTCTTGGCCCAGACCTATGGAGGAGCCCAACTTGCTTGTAGGAACGGCGTTGTTTTGATAAGTTGATTTCTTCTCCTCTTCCCTCTTTTTCTTCCCCTCTCCCTGATGATTTCTTTATTTTTCTTTTCCCTTAATTTTTTTTCTTCTCCCCATTTCACTCCTTGTGCAGCCCCATTCATGCCACTCCACTAAAATTCTCACTCTCCACAACTGCTCCCTCTCCCTCTCCATCCTAAACAACGGTAAGTTTTTCTTTCTCCCACTCTCTTTCATTTTCTCTTTCCCCAATCGTTGACACAAATCCCTATTCCTTCTCAATTTTCTCTAGTTTCAGACATTCTCTCTCGATTTCTTCCCTTCCCCTGCCACCACCACTAGCCTCAAGCTAGGGCAGGCTAGGAATCACTCTAATGTAAGTCGTGCACTGCCCATTTGGAGTCAAGCATCCCACGAAAGCAGGGCCACCGGAAGCTCCCTTTCTCGATTACTCCCTCCCTTTTTGACGCCCCTGACTCCCACATACCGAAATGTAGGAATCATGATGTCGGAATGATGACAATACGGGTCACACATCCCAAATGACAAATGCTAAGTGTGTGTATAAGCAAAAAGTGAACAACAAAATGTCGTAGCAAATAATTAAACGAAAGTCATCTAAGCACCATAACTTTAAATACAGATTCACTTAAATCAAAACATTTCAAATGGTATTATAGTTATCTAGTAAAAATATAATATAACCAAAATATAAGATCAAAAGGAGGAAACAAATCCCAAGACACAAAAAGCGACCCCAGGTCACTCCTCTAGAGGAGTTGAAACCTCAGGCTCGATATCCTCATCTGTATCAAAATCTACAATTCCATAAAACAGAACTGTAGGGAAAGATACCACATGAGATTATGAGTCTCAGTAAGTAACCAACTAAACAACCCAAGAAATAAAAACACATTTACACACCAACATGTATGCATGCACATACTGAAACATGAATGAACCCAAAATATCATTTTTCCCAAAAATGACTATTTTTCCAACTTATGCCAAAAATTTCCATTTGGCCCAAAATCCATTCCATTAAAATAAACTACCATTTTTTCCAGAAAACAGCCCGAATATAAAACCACCATTTTCAAGAAAATAGTCCACATATCCATTTATCAAGAACTCATCATTTTTCCAGAAAATGACCCATTATCCAATAATCTCATTGGACCATGATCTCCTATAGGGACCATCCGCATATCATGGCTCCCTTCGTTACATCATGGGTAACGACCGGGTTTGTGATTTCAAAACAAGCAATACCCAGTTTTGCACCCAGCGCGTTCGTGACAAAGTATTCTCTAATCCCCACCAGCAGAGGGGTCACGGAGTCTGCATGAGAGCGTTACAATCTCGTCTGAACCCTTTGTCGCCCATCGACAACCCAGGAGATGTCACTCAATATATTATGCTCCCGAGTGACCAGAAGAGCTCCACCAAGATAATGTCTCATCTCAACTTGGGGTCATGATACACACACACCTAAAAATCATTTCTCACATGAAAACCCAGTTTTTATTTATAACACATGAAAATGCATGAACACAATGATGAATGTCATGACACCAAACACAACATAGAAACACTCAAAAAACAATCCAATTCCATAGACAATCACATCCTCCTGTATGACCCAACCTCCATACTCTATCTGGCACAACCAACAAACTGTAGAAAATATGTTAGTATTTAAATTTCAAGAAAGTCCTATGGAATATTACTTAAGTGATGAAATAAAAATTTGGAGGATCAAAGGTGGTGCTCACAGTGGCAGCACAACAACGGAACAGTATTTTCGAATCAAGGCTGTGGGTCTCAAAACTGGAAAATTTTGAATGGGAATAAAAGAGAGCTTGGGCTGGCCATGGAAGAGCTAAGGGATGTTAGAGAAGCTAATGGTGAGGGTTGGTGGTCGTGGGCGGCGGCATGGGCGGCGGTTGGAGGCCAAAAGGGAAAAATCGGAGTGAGAGCTAGGGAGGCTTCAAGAGGGACGGATTGGGGCTTAGGATGGTTGGGTTAGGTGGCTGGGGAGTCACCAGTGGTGTGGTGAAGAGATGGCGGCGAACGGAGGTGGCACGGTGGTGCTAGAGCTTAAGGAAGTCGCGGCATTGAGGGGAGCGTGGGGGAGAATGGCGGTGCCGTTGGTGGTGAGGAAGAACGGTGAAGCACAGAGGGGCTGGGAGAAAGAGACCAAAGCATAGGGAAGATAATGGGAGGGGGTAGCGAGCAGGAAGGGAACAGGGGAGCAAAAAGAAAAGAAAGAAAAAGAAAGAAGAAAAAGAGAAAACGGAAAAAAGAAAAAGGTGAAAAAGAAAAAAGAAGGAAAAGAAATGAGGTCCAGTTTTTTCAACTAGAGATCTCAAAATTGATCGAAAGAAAAAGATTTCAAAATGACAATTTAAATAAAATAATTTAAATGTAGTAACTAAGTAAAATAAAATAAAATAAATCTAAAAATATACTAATTTAAAATAAAGAGCATTTTGAATAATAAACAATAATTAATAACAATAAAACACATTGAATTAAATTTCATAGTTAGAAATCGTAAAATAATACCATGTAAATCATCTAAAATTTAAAACAAGGAAGCTCATAATTTTAATAAATAAAATAATTATTTAATTAAAATACACATAAATACTGGGTATCACACCCTCTCGATTACCTATGTGCCAAGTCGTCAGCCCTTGTCTCTCTGGCTAGTAACGTTCACTCCATTTCTTTGTCTCTCTCTGTTTCTGTCTCTCTTTCTCTTCCTAAATCGACCTCTCTTTTGATCTCTATTTAGCCTTCATGGCCAAATAACCCAACTCCACCTTAGACCACGGCAAACACCCATGCCATCACTCACAAAAGACCTAATCTGCTGCTAACCTCCATCACACACAACATCCCCTGTTTTCACAGTAACCTAGCATCATCTCCATCACATCTGATGGTTACTCTCATTGGACAAAATCACCTAGGCTTAAATGGCACTTGAATTCTAGAAATTCATGTGTTGTGCTAATTATGGATTTTTGTGTTGAGATTGTTGCTTGTGTGGACTGTTGTAATCGATGGTTGGGAAAATTCTTGTATTTAGGTAGTTGAATTTTTGGACGATTGTAACCAATCACTAGTTGGGAAAATTCTTGTTGTTAGACGCTGGCCAAGTGTATTGGAGAGCTTAACGAGGTGCTATACAATTGATTGTGGTGTTTGCTAGAAAAGTATTCTGCCTCCATTTGTCTGATAGAGTAGATAAGTTAAGTAAACTCATGGTGGGTTGGTGTGTGGAGGTCCTTTGATTGTGATGTGGTTGATCAATGAAGGAGTGGACTTGGTAATGTGCTGTTTGATTATTCGATATGTTGTCTTATGGACTGTTTGGTTGACATGTTGTTGTGAATAGTATAACCAAATTGAGGAGGTTGGGCTAAAGTATTAGTGTAGGGATTTTGGAGGTTATGCTTGTTCCATGGTTAGAAACTGCATCATTATTATGGATTAAGTGTGCTAAATTATAGTTAATAATTATGGGTTTCTAATAGTTAGATTGGTTCTGTGCATGTGTAGATTATTAACATGTTAGTGAATATTTTCTACTTTAGATTGTGATACTACTAGAGCTTGGGTTAAAGGCTTAGATAAGTCTTTGAAGAGTTAGGTAAACGGTGCTTATATACTAAACTTTGCATAAAAGTAATGAACTAAGCTTGATTTTATGAAAACATGCATTTTGTTTTGTTATGAAAAATCTTGAAAACAACAAAGGTCATTTTATGTGCATTACTCATGATATCCATATAAGATAATTTATTTATTTATTTATTTTTTGTCATGATTGGTTGGAATGAACAGTTTTTGGCATTATGTTCTCGATTGTATAAAAAGAGTGATTATGAAAATCTAAAATTTTGTACTTGATTATATGAAGATTATCTGTTTCTGTTATAATATAATGTTGCATCTGAAAACCTCTACCATCACTTTCTATTTCTATTTCTTTCCCGACCTTACTACGTGTGTAAAACTATGACCTCTGTTATAATGTTAGTACCAACATCTCTATTTCTAGTGCACCCATTTTAGAAAGAAAGTGGTTTTACGCAAGGTCTTTCTTATGTACACAATCGGGGTTCCAAGAATAATAAGGGGGAGAATTTACATTTTTTTTTTCTGCTTGGTTGGCCATATGGGTTAAACGTGGAATACATTCTGTTATGATGTTGTTCAGTTATGTTTATGCTAAAGGATTTTGTATATTTTATTGTTGTAAATAAATGTTTTTTGAAGTTCACTTTGATAATTTGATAATCTGTATTGTCATGCATACTGTACTGGCTCATATTTACATACTAGTAAATGTTCACTGTTTACTGAATTATCGATAACTCATCCAATTACATTCAATATTTTCAGATGATTTTGATGGTACAGACAGAAATCAAGAATATGAATCATAGGCAGGATTAGTTGAGGATAGTAGATTTAGTACCTAAGGGTACTATGATTATTGGAGGATTTTATGTAGTAGATTGGATCTTATTCTGTTGATTTGGTTTATTGGGATGTTGATATTTTATTGAGACTTTGTGGAATTGTTGATTAATTATGCTGAAGTCCTTGTTGAGTAACATCTATATTTAGTTTGAACAAATGAGTTTATGTTTATAAAGCCTTTGGAGTATATATATATATATATATTGTGTTGTTAAGAGATGAACTTGACCCTCCGCGTTACGATTATATTTATGATAGTTGATTCTTTCCAAACATTTACGTGATAATCTAGAAATTAATCTTATTATCATGAAAAATATCATCGTCAAAACTTTTTTTTAAAGAAAATATCAAAAGTTAGTTCTTCTTCACTTAAAGATATATAATCAAATCATCAATTGTATCTATTAAAACAAATCACAAAAGATAGATTTTACTTTTCACAAAATTATAAATCAAGCTTTCAACTTATTGAGATTATTCTATATCATAAGAAAAATATGATTGAACTCATATTAAGAATTTTCTCACTCTTAATTAATATAAATCAAGAACAATAGATCGTTGAACACATAAATAATTGGAAAAAAATCAATATCATAAATAATATTTCACTAATCTTCAGGTTTCATCATCAACCTTACTTGAGAATTTATCTAAACATGTTCATCAAAATAAATTCCAAAATCTAAACATAAACAAACATTAAAACAATATTTAAAAGAAACTCAAAAAATAAAAAATAAAAAAATACAATTACAGTATAATACTCTTATAACATAAACATAGCTACAAGACTGGAGATCGATAGAACTCCAATTTTTTCTCCTCAAGTCTTATATGAGCCTCTTGCGCAGCCTTGTTATTTATTCCTTCTTGTTATTTAGGGTCGGTTTGAATAGTAAATTGAGTTGAAATAAAAATTTAAAATATTATTTTTTAATATTATTATTATTTTGAGATTTGAAAAAGTTGAATTGTTTATTATATTTTGTGTTGGAAGTTGAAAAAATTGTAATGATTAAATGAGTGAGTTGAATTGAGTTAAGTTAAGTTAGATTGGCTAACCAAACACAGCCTTAATGTTTCTTTTATTTCCTTGCCATGTGCAACCTTGTTTCCTTGTCAACTGCAACCCCTTTTAATTCACGTCTTCTTGTATCTTTCATTCTCTCTCTCTTTATTTTCCTTTTCTTTTCATTGTATATCTACTCCTTGATTTTACAATCAAGACTTTCAAATTTTCAATATTCTTTGTTGCTTCTATATATTCCCAAATTTTCTGGCACAATTGAACGTAATATTAATTAGTCTTACAATTCTTCCACAACTTCAACAAGATAAAATTCAGAGTTAAATGAAAAAAATAAATATTTTAAAACTAATAAAAATATGAGCACTAGCACTACGTAGTTGTAACGATGCTTTTATTTAAAGTAGCAAAGTTATTCACAATTCGTGTTACACTTTAGTACAAAAGCCAGCCCAATTTACAAAGATAATAGGGCCCATGGGCCACTTCATAGCTTATTTCATGAATTTAGTTTTTTAGTCTATTGTTTACTAATTAGTGGGACTTGAAGTGTAGCCGGTATTGGGTTTGAGCCATTTGGAATACTTTTCCTTTCATTGCTGTTTTGCATTGAGCTAGTCAGGGCCATGTAAAGGTCCTCATGTTTAAGTAACGAGCAGTGGCTCTCTGTCTTTTATGCAGAAAGTAATAGACACATTTTCCTGATATCATTTTCTTCTTCCTTCTCAAATTCTTGGAGGTTTTCTCACCTTCAAAGTTGGATATTTCATTTTATTCATTGTCTACCTAGTGGGCGTGTTACAATTCGACCATTATCAATCGCACAAAATCACAACAAAAATGCAAATATATGAAAAAATTGTGAAAAGCCAACAACATTCACACAAAATAACCAAAAAACCTCATATTTGTACTCAGATCTATAGATCATACGAAGGAATCTTAGACCCACTAGAGCACGACAATGACCATGGTATTGAGTTGGAGAGACTCACAGCCAAGACGCGGTCGTACGACTCATACCATTGTAGAATGCGGCTTGGCCATAGGTGTGGGGATTCTAGAGAAGAAGAAGACTAAGAGGAGGAGAAAAAGAAGAAGATAAGAAGACAGAGGAGGAGAATAAGAGCACTAGTAGTGGGCTAGCTAAAGTTAGATTTTAGCCAAAGAATAATTAAAGTGTCAAATAAAGTGCAGTAGTTAGCTTAATAAATTAACAATATTTTTAACTTCAAATCATATGACTAGTCAAATTTGTTGAGGTAAAGGGGCTGGCCAAATATTATTTTTAGACTAAAAAATGATCTTCCCAAACGCCAACACTAGGATTCGGTTTGCTTCTTCTCTATTTGATTCTTCTATGCTTAGATGATGCAATTTTATTTTCTTTTATCACTTCTTTGTGATTGTTGGGTAAGATATCGATATGATTTTTTTTTCTTTCCGTGGGCTACGATTTTTTTTTTCTTGATTCAGTGCGATTTTGTTTGCAATTTGTTTATTGGTATTTTCCTTGTTAGACATCATTTGATTTTGCCCATTTCTAATTTAAAAGTTTAAAATCAATATTTTAATAGAATAGAAAAAGATTTGTTAAATCTATTATTTGATGTAGTAAAAAGTGGTTAGTTAAAATTTATAAAAAAATAAATTTTTTAGTGAAATTTTAGTCAATATTTATTGAGATCACTACTAATACTCTAAGATAAGAGAAGCGTCGGCGTGAGAGGAAGTAGATGAAAAAAAGAAAAAAAGAAAAAAAGAGAGGAGAGAGAGAGAGAAGAGGTGGGCGACTGGAAGGAGAGAAAAATTAGAATTTTAGATTTATATGGTTGTTTTTTCTTTTAAATTAAAAGAAAACATATATATATATATATATATTATATACGGCTGGGAGGTAGAAATCTAAGCAGGTGGCATACCTAACCGGATAATAATACACTAACAACCAATTCACAATTTATATACAACTTTAAATATAATTTAAACACATCAAATCAAAAGAAAAGTCAAAGTAAAATTTAAAATAATATTATTTTATTATACAGTAATATACAAGTTGTTAATTAGAAGTTAGTTTATCATTTTCCTACCTAACCACCCACCCCCCGCCCGCATGTGAATTTATTTGTTAGTAACCAGCTTGCACCCTCATCCAGGAAGGACAGGTTGGGTAGCGGAGTCCTACCCTGCCGCCTAACCCTACTTGCAACATGGACTTCATTGCCTCATCTTTGGACTCCATGCCATGGGTGAAGAGCCTTGAGCATCCGAGGCAGCCTGCTACCTAGCAAAGGTTTGCTAGACTGGAATTTTCTGAAAATGGTGATCTAGATATCTTTCTAACAAACTTTGCTTGCAAGACCTTATGCATGCAGCTTTGCCATCTAAGATAGAGGTTGCAAGTTTTCAAGGAGGTCTAGATGGTAAAAAGTGAATTAGACCTTACTACTACTACTTTGGGTTCAAACTTAGTGAAGGCGGCAAATTGTGTTTTTAGTAGGCTTGTGACGAATATTTTGGCTTCAACTAATTTAGGTGATATTCGACATATCTGGATTTAGTACTTTTTTATTGCATTAATAATCATTATATATTATTAAGGTGATATCCTTTTATAGGTGTTTTAAAATACAAATCATAAATAACTAGGAGTAACAAACTAGGACACAACTCGTAAACGCAACACAAACACAAAAATATAAGTAAATTTTGATTTTATAGAAACAAATTTTGGGTCAAAACAAGTTAACTCAATAAGACACAGTTAATAAACGGGTCCACCATTATAACATGAATAAATTCTATTTTTAAATTTTACAAATGTTTAGTCTTAGATGTCTTTTTTGTTGTTGGAAATATGTAATATTAATATTAGCATTTCACTACTTAATATCTCGAAATATTAATTTTTTTTTTGTTAATATGTAATATAGTTTTATGAAAATATTAATTTGTTTATATATTATTAATTTTGATATTGCTAATAAAATATCATAAATCCAACGTGGATGTTCCCACGAACATTGTGCACTTGTTAGGTACACAACAACCCTTAAGAGGGAGTAAGGGCTAAGTAAGGAGAAAAGCGGTTGGGAGAAATATTGGAGGATTGGGCTCTAGAGGTGTTTGGTGTTACTCATATGTTACAAGAAATGTTTACTTATATATTTGGTCATATTAGAGCTTGCCAAGAAATGCAATTGGTACTACGATCATTGGAAGAATAATATTTAAACTTGTGGATGCTCCAAATTGTTGTGATTGTCAATGATTTATATAATTATTTTTATATTAAATTAGGTCAAAGTAACATGCAAAGCACGTTTGTCTTAGAACTAATAATATGTTCTTTTATAAAACTTGTAAAAATAGTTGATGGCATATATAGCTTAAAAGACATTGCTTCAACAATTATACAAGTAATATAATGAATAGAATATTATAAAAAAACTTTAACAAATAAATTAACTACTACTATGCTAATTTCAAGCTATGGAATGTGGTTTTTAAAATTTTGAAGCTAATTTCAACAAACCCAACTCTGTGACCTTTTTAAGGAAAATTCAAACTCCAAAAATTTGAAAAACAAAGAAAAAAAAATAGCTTTTTCTCTTAGAACTCAAAATGCTGATCCTAAACTTGGGGGACAGCATGATTTAACAAGCAACGTGTTGCTTAACGAAACTAGCCGGCTTAATTGATTGATTGATCGAGAGAGAGAGAGAGAGAGAGAGATACCAGATGTTGAGCAGAACCAAAATGCAGAAACAGCTAGAAAATAAATGACTTGTAGTTTGGATATCTGACTTCCGTCTTCTTCCTCTTCTTTTTCTACTTCTTTAGCTTAAGCTATTTTAGAAACAGAAAAGCCTACTTCGATGGCACTGATCCGGAATCCGATGCCATCAGGCATAGAAAAGGAAGGTAGATCATTATTATATATCTCTCTCTCTCTCTAAAAACTACATTCCAAAGCTTTCTTCGATTTTTTTCTTGTTTTTTGTACAAATGTTCTCAGTTTTAGCCATCAAGAACACGGCTTTGCCTTTACAAATTTGAAGCTCCATTTTTCAGATCTGAGATTTTTTTTATTATTTTGTTCTCCTTGTTTGGAAATCTCGGTGAAGCACGATTCTTTGATGGAGTCCGAGGAGGCGAAGACGTGGTTGCACAATATTCTCTCACCAGTGAAGAGCATCCTCATGAATATTTTCACTGCGTCCAACCAGTTCTTGATTTTAGCTCATTGTTCGGAAATCTCGGTGAAGCACGATTCTTTGATGGAGTCTGAGGAGGCAAAGACATGGTCGCACAATATTCTCTCACCAGTGATGAACGTCCTCATGATATTCACTGCATCCAACCAGTTCTTGATTTTCAACTCGAGCACTTCTCAGTCCATCTTGTTGATCTGCGTTAACTTTAACGATAAACAACAAAAATCGTTAAAACAACAATTTCCATTTGATAACCATATCATAGCTATTTTATATATATAAAGATATAAAATTATATTAATTAGATTAGAAAATAAATATACGAAGCAGCTCAATCCAATTATAGGAAATGGATTAATCGGATTGAAGTGGAATGAATGGATCGTGTTAAAGATATTCCACTTACATGATGGGGATAGGGTTTGGAAGCTAGCCAAATCTGATTGTATGCAATTTCTCTATTTAATTTGGCGAATTAAGAAAAGGATTCTTTCTTTTCTTTTTTTTTTCTTTTTTTTTTCTTTTGATCTATATCTTTTGGTGGATTTACATTGAAGTACCGGTAAACTTTTAAAACCCTGTATCCCACAGATCGAGTGGGCCGATTCGTTATTACCAAGTTAACTTCTTTATCATTAACATTTACGGCTAGCCTTTCATTGGGATATTCATACTTGGGGTCTAGCTAATTATTGTCCTTGATATAAATATTGGCTCTGCAGATATACTTAATTTGTCACTCTTGTCTTTTAATTATTTAAATCTATATTTTGTTAAGTAATTAAGGAACGCCAGAAATCAGAAATGTTTCAAATGAGAGATGATCAGAACTTATAACTTAAAATACTATTGACTGCAAAAAATATTATTCCATTCACAGATCTTTTTCATTCTCGGAAAATATCTCATGTCCATGCATGATCTGCTCAATTTTATCTCAACATCATATAATAAATGGTTCGTGTCGTCTGGCGTTAGAAACAGCTCTGTCTCCTCATGCAGATAAATCAAACCCTGTAAGTCACAGAAGAAGTTATTGGAACTAATGTTATTCAATAATAAAGAAAAGATAAATATTGGTTGTTATTATCGGTTTTATTACGTCGAATCACACTAGTTAGTTGATGTGTCGCATTTCAAGAGACTATCTATTTAATAATTGTTATATACACCTACTAAAAAATTTGTCATTTGAGTCGTTATAATTAAGGATGAAAAAAGGCACGCTGAAAACTAGTGTGGCTTAAAAAACAAAAGAGAAAAATTAGCTATGCAAGACGAAGCTCACTCATTGTATTCGATTGTAATTTTCCCAGCAGCAGGGTCGGCGATCTGGGAGAAGGCTTCTTGAGCGATGTCGAGAGTTCCTTGGCATCCAGGGGGTGGGCAAAAATCAACAAATCTTCACTGTTACTTGACTACCTGTGCAAGGTTCTGGCACTCCTTGGTTTGTAAGGCCAGTGCAAGTAACGCTATACATTCTACCGCATGCAGCACCATTGTCCCATAGGGCATCGCTAGCTGCTGCAGTCATAACGCCTTGGTCTTCGTAGCCAAAGCATGCAGATGGTATATAACCACCCCCATTTAAACACATTGTTAGTTTGATATCAAAATGAAACTCATCTTACCATTACAAAGGAAAACTCAAAGAGACTCTTGGAAGTATATATACAGGTACAAAGGAAAACTCCCCTTCAATATCTATAAATAACCATTCTAATGTACCAAATTTGCATCCTCGAAGTACAAGTAATGAAGCATAAGATATATGTATGTGTGTGTGTATGTATGTATAGATCGAATAATGTGTACATATGTGTGTGTGTGAAATTGAGATCGATCTATCCCTAGCTAGTAAATCTAGTCAAAACTTCATGCATGACTACTAGTACTACTGCAAGAAAACTAGGAAATAAAGAGGAGAGAGCTAGAGTTTTATGAATATACTCACGGACATAAATTGTATTCACAGTGGCAGTTCCTGCAGTGGCGGAAACCACTGAGATGAAACTTCCGATCGTAAGTCCCAAGACTAACAAAGCAAACTTGAGTTGGATTGCCATGATCTCCTTTTCTCTTTTAGCTTGGAATACTGGGAAAATTAAGGTCGCTAGCTCTCTAAGTTACCAATTGACGCTCTCAAGTATAAGGTGAGGAGAAGCTTGAAAGACGAATGCTTGCAGTAATCCTCATATATAGCTAGGAGAAGCTCAGCAATCAATCCCGCCAAATTTCTCCAGTAGTAACCGGCCCTAATCAGTCTTAATAATAGTTTTTTTATTTCCAGCATGACAATTACGTACGATCGATCATCATCCGAACATGATTAAAAAAAGCGTTCTTTCTAAAACAAAGCACCATAGCGGCAAAAGTTGTGAACAAATTAATTAACGGAATAAATAAAGCAAAACTTAATTGTACGTATATATTAAAAAAAAAAAAAAAACTCAGATGTGGTTACGGCCGGATGGACAAGCCTGCTCATTTGTCTTGTAAGTATGGGCGTTCCAACTTTGTGTTTATGGATGCATGCTAAGATCTGTCTGATTATATATAAATATTCGATGTGGATATAATAAGAGAGTTAGCCGCCTAGCTAAGGGTGTTGTTGTGTACAACATCAACAATGCTTGAGGATAGACTTAAAAGTTTAGAATATTATGAAAGTTAGAGAAGGAAAAAGAGATAAGAAAAAGAAAATATAAAGAACAGTACATAATTGCATAAGCAACATCATTTGGTCCTTGTTTATTTATTTTTTTGGCCATTAAAAGCGCCTACCGCAAAGGGTTCTATGGTTTAACCGACGGAGACTTTGGGAGTCGCTGGGAGTTGGAGTCTATCTCATCATGGGCTTTGTGGTAATTATAGGCTTCCTTGTTCCTAGAGGCTTTCGTACTTCATACGCATTTAAGACTAGTTTAGACACTAGTATTCTCATGCTAAAATAAATTCAACTCATTTCAACTGATTTTAAATCAATTATTGATGAGATCTATTACTTTTTTTTAAATTTTCATAAAAAACTTAAACTCATATTAACTTATTTTATACATTTCAACTTAAAAAGTTAAACACATCTTATCCTAAAAAAATTAAACTCATTTCAATAGAACTCACAAAATATTATTATTCATAATTCACTTTAATTTATATCAACATCCAAACGTAGCATAAAAGGCGCGACACAGGGGCGGTTCGCGTTAGTGCCACCATGGGCGATTGATAGTTTTCGCCAATTGGCTCGCCTATTCTTAACACAGTTCATGGCAAGTAGAAAGATGAAGAGGCTGGCGGCGTACCTCCTAACTGTGAAGCAAAGGGAAGACAAAACTTTGAAGGCATACTTATCTCAGTTCAATAGAGAGTGGATGACGACAGACAATAAAGATGAAAAAATCACCTAGGCCACCCTCCTAGGAATCTGACCCCAAAATCCATTCATGGCAGAACTAGCGAGAAAGAACCCTATGACGTTGCACAAGTTTATGGACTGTGTCAATGGTTTTATTAATGCGGAAGATACCCTACGGGCACTAATGGTGCCCAAAAAGGCCAAGTGGGTCCTCCTACAGGAAAGCTCTTGAGAAACCAAAAAAACCACAGTATGACACGAGACAAGGTGAGAATAGGATGGCCAAACCACTAGGGTCGAGACAGACCCACACCAACCTGACCATACAGGAAGAGAACAAGGCAACCTCACAAGAGGCTGGCCAGCAAGATCGAAGAGATCGCCATTTTTACACATATCACCAATCGGACTAACATTGAACCGAGGATTGTTATACCTTGAAAAAGGAGGATGGAAGAGTTGGAATGACCAACATCCAGTACCGACGAATGGCTGAGCGTGCAAATGGGTGTGCAAGGGCACGTCGGAGTGAAATCCCCAAGAAGAGAAGAGGCAAGGACACAGCTGCACGAAGTCCACGCTGCCATACCCCAGCCAACCACAACGGCCCATTGGGAGAAATGCGAACCATAGCGGAGGGTTACGTTGGGGGTGGCCCCACATTTCTGCGTGGAAGGTCCATGCCTTACAAGTTGATATGAAGAAGTATTTACAACAAAAAAGTCCAGAAACAAGCAACGAAGGTGCTCGGACACAACCACCATCACATTTGGTAAAGCATATAGTGAAGGAGTGCACCACCTACATGACAACTCTCTCGATGTGATCATGCTCATTTTTAACTTCACAACATGATGAATTCTAATAGATAATGGTAGCTCGGCTGACATTCTATTTTGGGATATGTTCTCCAAGATGGGGATTGACCCAAATCTCCTGTGCCCCACCCCCATGCCACTGAAGGGCTCTATAGGGGACCTAATCCTGTCAGTCGGAGCCATCACCTAGCTAGTATTGGCCGGGAAGGACCCCCAGTCTATTGCAGTAATGACCGATTTCTTAGTGGTAAAGTCACTCGTGTCATACAACGCGATCTTAGGGTGGCCATAACATCTACCTACCACCTGAAAATGAAATTCCTCACCGGGGTAGGGGTTAGTGAGATCAAGGGAGAACAGGTGCTAGCACGAGAATCTTACGTATAAGAGCTGAAGGCCAGGGGCAGGGAAGTACAAGCTCTCGGCAAACCAAGCAATGGCGATAGACCACCACCGCCACCCAAGATGAGGAGGTTCGGGACGAGCAAACCCTTAAATAGGTAGAACCAAATGAACATCTTGAACTCATCCCAGTCGAACCCAACAAACTTGAGCGCACCATGCGGATTGGTTCCAAGTATTGATAACATGGTCATCAAACACCGTCTCTACGTGAACCCAGATGCAAAAAATGTCAAGAAGAAGCATAGGAGTTTTAGTGTGAAAAAGGTGGTCGCCATAGCTGAGGAGGTTGATCGCCTCCTAGAGGCTAGGTTCATTCAAGAAACACAGTACTAGAATGGTTGGCGAATGTGGTGTTAGTCAAAAAATCAAATGGCAAATGGAGCATGTGTGTTGTCTTTACCGACTTAAATAAAACATGTCTAAAGGATAGCTTCCCCCTGCCTCGAATTGACCAAATCGTCCATTCGACAGCAGGACACCGCCTGCTAAGCTTTAGGATGCATACTCAAGATACATCCAAATCCAAATGAATCCTGAGGACGAGAGAAGACAGCTTTTATTACAGACCAGAGGCTCTATTACTATCTGGCTATGCCCTTCAGGCTAAAAAAACGTAGGGGTGACATATCAATGCCTGATCAATCAAATGTTTAAGGGATAAATAGGCTGTAAAATGGAAGTCTGCATCGATAACCTAATCGTCAAAAGCAGGGAACCCAAACGCCACTTGGATGAATGGCAAGAAACTTTCACAGTCCTGTGGCGGTATCGAATGAGGGTTAACCTACTGAAGTGTACGTGTCTTCGGAGTAGAAGTAGGCAAGTTCATGGGCTTCATGGTCTCCGAACGAGGGATTGAAGCCAATCCAGAGAAAATCCATGCAATTCTAAACATGCATCCCCTACACAATATCAATGGCATCCAAAAATTGGTAGGATGAATCAACGCACTCAATCGATTCATTGCTCGATCAACCGACAAATGCTTGCCATTCTTTAAAGTCCTACGAAAACCCCATGAGTGGAATCCCTACTGCAACTATGCGTTCAAGCAGCTAAAGGAGTACCTAGCCCATCCCCCACTCCATGGCTAGACAAAGCTAGGAGATGACTTGGAGGTATACTTGTCCATGTCTTCTCATGTCGTGTCGGCAGTCTTGGTTAAGGATGCAAAAGGATGCTAAAAGCCCATCTATTATACTAGCTGGCTGGTTCGAGAGGAGTAGAAGCCAGATATCCACGGATGGACATGATGTCCTTCGCATTGGTAGTCGTGATGCAGAAATTAAGGCCATACTTCCAAGCTCACCCAATAAAAGTACTGACTAACACCCCTCTCAAGAAGGCGTTGCAATGGCCCGATGCCTCCGGGTGTCTAATGAATTGGGACATCGAGCTAAGTGAGTTTGACATAGAATTCCTCCCACATATAGAAATGAAAGAATAGGCATTGACCAACTCGGTGGCAGAATTTGCTAACTTTCCAAAGGATACCCTCGTGGCATTTGAAGGCAAGCCCTAGCAGGTCTTTGTGGATGGCTCCTCCTATCGAGCTGGCTGGAGGGGTAGGAGTATACATCATCATAGAGACAGGGGAGCAGCATGACTACTCATTCAAGCTTGATTTTAAAACTACCAACAAAGAGGCAGAGTATGAAACACTTAGCCGAACTAACCGTAGCCAAGACTTTGGTGGCATCAAAGTTCAAGGTAAAGGTTGACTCGCAGGTAGTTGTCAATCAAGTATGGGTGGACTTGGCATGAAAAAGCTAAAAAAAATATATCTAAAGTTGGTTTGGGAAAGCAAGACTCCTTTGGCTACTTCCACATCCAACAGATATCGAGGGAGGAAAACAAGAAGGCAGTCAGGTTAGCCCAAGCGGCGTCAAGACAAGAGGACTCATCCATGCTGGAGCATGTAGTTGCTCGAATAGTGGACCTTCTTCCCATCGGAGCTATGGTGGCAGCAATACAACCTGGCTACCTAGAGTGGGCAGTAGATGTGATAAGATACCTCAATACTTGAGAGGTACTAGTTGACAAGCAAGAAGATTGAAAGGTCAGGAATAAGGTGGCACGATTCACTTTGGTGGATGAAATCTTATACAAAATGGGCTTCTCGGAACCCCTCCTCCGATACGTCTCATCAGTTGAAGCCTAATACATACTAACCGAGGTCCTGAAGGGATTTATGAGAACCATTCCAGTGGGAGAGCTTTGGCTGGAAAGGTGATGAGAGATGGGTACTATTGGCCCTAAGCTCTTAGAGATGTGAAGGAGTTTCTTCGAAAGTGCTTGATATGGCAAGTGCACGCACCGATACATCAATGTCTGCCAGAAGAGTTGACATCGATTGTGTCTCCGTGGCCCTTTGTGCAGTGGGGAGTGGACTTGGTCGGTCTCCTAACTATGGCTAAGGGAGTGAAATTTGTGGTCGTCGTTGTGGATTACTTCACAAAGTGGGTACAGGGTGAAGCCTTAGCAACTATAACTACGAATGCTATCATGAGATTTTTGTTGAAATCTATGATTTACCAATTCGGCATCTCAGGAAGCCTTATCTCTAACAACGGGTGGCAGTTCGATTCCTGCCACTACTGCGATTAGTGCACCGAGTTGGGAATAAAAGTCATGTACTCATCCCCAAGCCACCTGCAGTCCAATGGGCAAGTCGAGAAAGACTCTACTGGGGATCTTAAAGAAAAACTGATAGATAGAAGAAGGGCTTGGGTAGAAAAGCTACCATGGGTCTTATGGGCATACCAAACCATAGTTAAAACGCCCACTAAAGGGATGCCTTACGCCCATACATATGGAAGCCAGGTAGCGATTTCCACTGAGATTGGGATCCCAACATATAGGATTCAACACTTCGACCTAGGATCCAACGAGGAAAAGTTAAGAGAATAGTTGGACTTGCTGGATGAAAAAAGGTAGGAGGTCGAGATATGGACATCGACGAGCAAGAGGAAGACCAAACAGTACTTTAACAAGCGTGTAAAGCCCAGATCCTTTAAAGTTGATGAATTAGTGCTGAAAGAGACTGGAAGTGACCGCACAAGAAGAGGGGAAGCTAGCAACTTGGTGGGTAGGGTGCCACCAACCAACCGGGGTCATATCACCTGACAGATGGCAAAGGACACAAGTTACCACACCCATGGAGCACAGAGCATCTGAAAAACTATTTTCTGTAGGACTAAGATTGAGAAATGTACAGTAAAAAAAATTCGATATATGAATATGAATGTGTTTCTCCATACTATTTCCTTTGGCAAATCCCATGACTCACTGTGTCACAAAAGTTGGGACCAAGTCCCTCGACTTGGGTTCCCCACCCTTGCGGAAAACCATACTTGTCCTTTGACTCCCTGTGACACAAAAGTCAAGACCAAGTCCTTTGACTCACTCAAAAATGAGTAGCACTAATGCTATCCCAAGTGCAGAAGGATGTCGTGTAATAATTAGGAATAAATTTCTAGATCGTCTCCTCAGGGAAAAGTTGCTTAAAATTAAACTTGTTGAAAAAATGTGAAAAACTTCATAAAGAGAAAATAATATGATGGTATATGCAATGGAGGAAATAGGGTACTAGTCATGGACTAGATTCATGTCTGTTGAATTTTTTTGTTTGTTGGATTGGAATGTAAAGGACTTATAAATTAAACTCAGAAATTAATAAAACTAAATTAAGCATTAAACTAAATTAGAAAGTAATCGACAAAACATGAACGGAAAATTTAAAATGCCCAAAACTAAGATTCTAGAATTCATCTTTGTAATTAAATTACGAATTAAAATAACATATAACAGTTGTAATTACTATTAAATGAAAACTTAAAGAAATAAGAAAAATAAATAACACGAAATAAGTAAACAGAAACTTAAAAGTATTCTATAAACTTTAAACTGAAGTTAAATAAAATAGGGAACGAAAAATCTAACGAAAACGTCCTTTTACGATTCGATTGAAATTCGAAACGAAAAGGAACAATTTCTTACGTATAAAAACTCTAGAACAATTCCACTGCTCTTCACGTATGATATTCAGAAAAATCAAAAACAAAAACAAAAGCTTAAAATCAAATCTTTCTTGCAATAAATTAAGGTAACACAATTAATTTAGAACTTCTAAAACAATTCTTTATGAAACAAAATAGCACACTTGATTAAAAACTTCTAAAACAATTTCTTTTATTGTATGAAACAACCTAGTAATGAAACAAACTAGTAACTTAATGGAAATTAAGGTATTACACTTAATGAAATACAATTCTAGAACAAATATTAATACACTAAAAAAAAAAATACTAAAACAACAAAGCTTTGAAACTAAAAAGGAGAAACAAAATTTTTTAAAACAAAAAGGAGCTAATTCTTTCAAGTAAATAGCAGAAAATTGTGTGTTGACAAGTGTTTTTCTAAGATTGAGTTGTCCTCAATTGTACTCAATTGTACTCTAAAATGTTCTTCTCTTAAGCTTCGGTGTGCACCTCCTTTTATAGCAAAAAATCTTGGCTACTTCATCTCTCATTCAATTGGTTTTGCATTCACACCCAACAACCAAATCTTCAATCTTGCTTTCACACTCATTTTCGGCCTTGCATTCCTCTTTCTTTATTTTGTGTCTTGCATTGCATTCCTCTTTCTTTTGCCATGTCTTCCATTGTTTTCCTCTTCAATTATTTTATTCAATTGGTTTAGTAATTCAAACCAAACAACAAAGTCCAACATGCCTAACTTCTTATTCAACTCTTGCCTAACTCTTGCCTAACTCCTTGTTCGGTTTCTTCATTGCCGACTTCCTCAATTTGTTTCTTCAATTTGTTATTCAATTTCAGCACATGTTCCTTCATTCACCTACTGCTTTGACCGGTCCAAATTCCCTCACAATTCATTCCAGCACATGTTCCTTCACTCACCCACACGGCTCCTTCCTTTGATTGCAAACTCAAGCACGGCTTCTTCCTTTGATTGCAAACTCAAGCAGCCGACTTCTTCCCTTTACAATCAACCAAAACAAATCCTATCCAATTAAATTATTCCAGCTTTCAACCCCAAAAAAATCAGCACATGTTTCTTTATTTTTTTCTTCTCATTTCGGTGAACAAAGCTGAATTTTTCTTCCTTCATTTCGGTTGGTTACAGCAGCTCTTTTTATTGCACCAATTCATCACATGTTCCTCATTTCGGTGGAGACCAATTGGTGGATAGCAGCTGCCTTCTTCTTCATATAGTTTCGATGGACACAAAAACTTCTTGTTGGATTTGATTAAACTTGGTCTCTTGAAGCTCTAAGCCTATATTCATCACCATATATGCTTGGATCCATGATATCTTCATTAAATCACCTTTTTTTGTTGTAGAACAAAGGTCTGGAATAGGCATTGCATGAACAAATGGAAATGAAAAGTAGAGAATTAATAGAAGAGAAAGACATAACCAAACATGCAAGATAAACAAAATAGACATATATTTGAAGTATGTGAACTCATAACTCATGCACAAAGAGCAAAAATATGTGTCCAATGAACTGTGATCACGAAAATGAAGACATGTGAAGCCATTCCAATATTGATCTAGGTCAGTTTATTTTGTTTCTCAATTCTAGAGGAAAAGATCAGAATGCACAGTAATCAATAGTTGGTAGAATTCAAGCATAAATTCATGCTTTTAATCAATTAAAATCACAACTTTGATTTATTCATTTTAACCATTTTTCTATTTAAACCAATAATAATGTCATGATGAATTTAAAATACATTGGTTTTAAATAGCTAAAATGTGCAATATTTCAGCTCAATCATCCTTCGACTTGGATTCCCCGGCACTTGCGAAAAATCATGAGTTCCTTGACTTGCCGTGATGCAAAAGTAGGGACTGAGTCCCTCAACTTGGTTTCCCTAACCCTTGCCAAAACCATATGAGTCCTTTAAGTCACCATGATGTAGAATTTGAGACCAAGTTGCTTGACTTGGGTTCCCCAACCCTCACAGAAAACAATACGAGTCTTTTAACTTGCGGCGACGAAAAAGTCAGGACCAAGTCTCTTGACTTGGGTTCCCTGACCCTTGTGGGAAACCCCTCGAGTCCCTTGACTCATCGTGATACAAAATTCAGGACCAAGTCTCTCGACCCTCACGAAAAACCATACCAATCCCTTGACTCATTGCGATCCCAAAGTTGGGATCAAGTCCCTCGATTCGGGTTTCCCAAACCTCATCAAAAACCCCTCTAGTCCCTTGACTTGCTGTGACACAAAATTCAAGCACAAGTACTTCGATTTGGTTCCTTGACCCTCATGGGAAACCCCTTAAGTCCTTTGACTCACTGCGACACAGAAGTCGGGAAAAAATCCCTTGATTTGGTTCCCTAGCCCTTGCGAGAAGCCAAACAAGTTCCTTGACTCTCTGCAGCATAGAAGTCAGGATCAAGTCCTTCAACTTTGGCTCCTGGGCGAGACTCACCGACTGCTCATGAGGAAGTTGACAAGAAAATGCTAATCCCAGGGCACAGTCACAAAAATGAAGAGCAAGATAAATATGATAGCATTCCATAAAAATTTAAAATACGAGAGGGAGCGAAGAGGAAGCTAAATATGATAGCATTCCATAAAAAGGTCAAATATACAAAAAGAAAACGATGATATAAACATTCAGGAGCATGGGGGAGAGTCCCCAAAAATAGTAGGCATTACATCTTTCCCCAAGGATTTGGAAAAATGGAAGGCTTTCCAGTCAGGTTGGAGGGAAGATAGGTCAAGAGCCCTTAGGTCAACCCTAAGATTCTACAACAAATGGTCCTTCAGTCGCTCAAGCCCCTCTTTGAAGCCATAACCCTCGACCTTGTTGCAAACTACCTAGGCGTGCAACATTTGGGCTTATATATCTTCTGAAGATGCACAGGTAGCCTCCAAGCTAGATTCACGATCTTGGATCTACAAGTCGCAAGAGTGGATTGAGTCATGAGCCAAAGTCAATTCAGACTCATTGTGCGCCACAGACCTAGTTAGCTTGAGATACTTGCTCTATATCCAGTTATATGGCCTCGCGTTCGAGCTATATTCGTTGACTGGGCTCCTATTCTCAACCCTAAGAATGTCGCTAGACGACCCCAATTCTTCTAGCTCGAACTCCCTTTTCTCTAGCAGGTTCGTGAACCAAGTCCGCTTGTCTTTGAGGAGCCTAGCCTCTAAGTTGTTCTGACCAACAGCTTCCCAAGCCTTGAGCAAGTCATCCTTGAGGAAGGTGACGCCTTGAAAAAGCTACTTTAGCTTGTGCCTTTGGCATTGATGAGAGGCTTGTAACTCCATGAAAGTCTCCACCATGGCCTCCCTCTCATGAATCTCCTCCTCGGCTTCTCGATTTGCCTTGTTGACCTCGAGGAAGGTGAGAATTGCAAGGGATCGAGGTGCTCGAGCCTCCTTCTCAAGATCCCACACTCCTCAACAATCATGGAGACGAGTTGGTCGGCCTCCTGAGTCATAAAAACTATATAGGGAATGAAAAGAAACAAGGGAGGCAAAAAAGGAAAGAGTGACTATAGTACCTAAGAGAAGAGCCCCCTTTAACTTGTTGGCTTCCAGTTTTATAGCTTCAGCTCCTGCTAGGGCTGAAAATTGACCATCATGGTTCGGTTTTTTGCCTAACTCGAAACCGACTAGTATTTATGGAATGATGAGTTAAACCGATCAAAACCAACCGTGCATATGGGGGAGAAAACCGGTCGGTTCCTTTACCGGCCAGTCACGGTCGGTTTCGATTTGCTTATTTGGTTTGGGCTGTGGGTTTTGGGCCCTGTTTTGGGCCTTTATCCAATACATGTTTGGGTTTTTTTTTTTCCTGAATTCATCATCCAATATCTTTTTAAGTTTTTGTTCTTAACTAATCATTCAATTCATCATCCAAGATCTTGTAAATTCATCATTCATCATATTAAAAATAATAAATAACTAAAGCATTCATCATATTAACTAACTAATTACTATATTACTTACTACATAATTAAAAATAAATAAAAATAACTTCACTAGATATTTAGTATTACATATTACAAATTTACAAAACAAGCCAAGTTGTCTTAAGCATAGCAAAAATGCAAGTAAAAAATAACATAAATAAATGAAAAAAAATTGTCTTAAAGACTTAAACATAGCAAAAATGCAAAAATTTAAGAATATCGATCTTCATGTTCACTCATTACTACTTCAAGCCCTCAATCTTCAATCGTCAATACTTGTCACGTTCGATTGTGTGGTCAACTCTATAAGAATAAATAAGAATAAAATATCAAATGTTAGTTAATTCATATTATGAAAACTATTCAAAATTAAATTACAAAGAAAACATTACCCGATTCTACTACAAATCTCCCCACATTATCCACAGCCTCTCGGATATCAATGGGTGTTGACGGATGCCTTAACCAATTGTAAGTGCAAATAAGTATCTCAACAGTTCTCGGAGCCAACGAACTTCAAAAAGGATCAAGCACACGACCTCTCGTACTAAATGCTGACTCGGACGCAACCGTGGAAATAAGCATAGCCTATAAGTCTTGTGCAATCCTCGCAAGTATAGAATAGTTAGCCTTATTTATTTTCCATCAAGTCAACAAGTCAAACGATGCGTTGAGTGCCTCACAACCATATGATAAATATCGATCCACCTTAGTTTTGGTAATACTAGATCCCATGGCGGAAGATGCCCATACCACTCCTAGAACCATTTGGTCTCACGTTTGCCATTACCTTCATTCATGGATCTAGATGTTAGAGGGGATTGAAAAACTGGGGTACTCGTGGTGGAACCGAATGTAGCATTATACTCTGCATACAAATCCGCTAATACCTGTCTCACATTCGAAACCAACTCCTCAGCACGAAACTAATCATGAATTTTCTTCAAATAGAAAGTAAGAAGTCCTAACTTGCTTCGTGGATCAAGCACAACAGCAATTAACATGAACAAGTTCATCCTATCTAATGATCTCAATACTTATCATATTTGGTTCTCATGTTTATGGCCATACTCCTTAAACAAGTATTAGTACTCTTGCTCAGCATAATCAATTCAGTTTAGAGATCACAAATCTCTAAAAAATTGGTGTTGGCTGTCACATATAAAGATTCAGAAAATCTAGTAGTGGCTTCATAAAACATCTCCAAAAACTTGACAAACACCCGCACTATCTCCCACTCCATAACTTTAGGAGGTCCCATGTGCCCATCATCAAAGTAAGAGAGGAAATTATAATCCTCACTCTCCATCCGCCTAAAAACCTTCTCAAACTTCTCAGCCGCCTCCAACATCAAATAGGTTGAGTTTTATCGTGTTTGTACATCAAGACACAACATTTTTTTACAATCAATTTTTTCTTTTTCTGCACATCTCTTAAACTTGTCTAATCTTGCGGGGGATGAATGCACATATCTAACTGCATTTCTAATAATTGTAATGGCATCATTGCACTCCTTCAAACCCTCACTCACAATAAGATTCAATATATGAGCACATCTCATGTATATATTCTTACCCCCTACACATTCATTATAAAAAATTATTTCAAATAGGAAATTACAGTATCATTCGAACTTGCATTATCAACAGTTACAGTAAATATTCTATCAATGCCCCAATCAAGCAAGCACGACTTAACATATCTTTCAATGGTATCCCATCGATGATTAGGGATTAAACAAAAATTAATTATTTTTTTCTGCAATTTCCAAGAGACCAAGCAAATTTTCTGAATCCTTGTCCTTCAACAACCCTAAATGGCATCTCATCAATAATTACCATTTCTGCAATGGCCAACCTCGCAATCTCTTCACTAAATTTGTGGGTTACAAGAGTCTTTAATGTACTACCATCACTCTCTCCAAACCCCTTCTTAGGTGATGCCTCACCTGTCAATGTTTTTTAGTACCTATCCAAAAGTCCACGTTTATGAGCATTTTTATAACATAAAGGCAAATGATTTTGCATCGTTGAAGTTCCGTTCCTCTTTGAGTGGCAAGCGTACATCTTGCCACAATAATTACATTTAACTTTCGAATCATCTACAAGACAACCATCCACCTTTGTAAAATGATCTCATACAATCGACTTGTTTGTCCCTTTCCGTTTCTTAGGTAATGGACAAGTACTACTAGTAGGGGCACTAGGGGATTTTGATGTTTGGGTCTCTCTCACTTCTTCTTTCAAATTAATTGTTGGTTGAGGTTCATTTGTATCAACATCAATCGGAGACGAAGAAGAATCCATCTAAATTATAAAACAAAATATAAATGTTATATGTTTATAATTTTTAAGATCCCATACAACATCACAAATTTGAAACATGACAAACATAAAACAAAATATTCCAGCGGCTAGTTTGCAACATGGCAAACATCACAAGTCTACGACTCTAATCTAGGTTGTTCACTCATCTTCTCTCAATTTATATAAATAATTAACAATAACTAAATAACATATTATATATTAATAGATTATATAAGTTATATATATATAACAGATTATATAGACAATCGATATATAAGTTAATATATATATAACAGATTATATATTAACTTATATAATCGATATATATAGTAATAATATACATTAACTTATATATATATAATCGATATATATACGTTATATATAACAGACTATATGGTATATTAAGTATTAACAATAACTAATATAGTATATATATATATACGTTAATATAGTATATATACTATATACTCGATGTCGGCATCTCCATAGACAGCACCCCCGATGACACCCCCAGGGTGACCTCCCACCTCTGGGGTAGATCCCCTGGACCCGACATCCCAAGCCACTGAGTGTAAGCGACATTTTGGTATCCATCAAAATTCTTTGGTGTTCAGAGGGGAAAAAAAATCAGAATTCATTTGTGCTGCCCTATAATTTTAAGAATATGATGGTAATTCTTTTAGTTAATTGAGAATTATTTTTGTTGCTCGATTGTCGGGGTTTGAGAATATGAGATACCTTCAATCTTGTCAAAGACTCAGAAGTGTTCTTTATTGATTTATTGTTATTTTCTTTCTTTCTTTTTCTATTTTAATTTTTTATGATAACATTAACTCTCTTTTTTTCGGTATTGAATTCTCAATTGCGATTACTATCAAACTTGTTCGATTGGTGTTGGAAGTGTTCGACTTACTCCTTAATTGGTCAAGGTTCTAGGGCTACCAAATGCACATTGTATGACATGATCTATTGTTGAATTGCAAGGTAGAAACCTTGAATATTATGTGCAAATTAGTTTGCGAGTGCTCTTAACTTCTTCATATACATTTGCTTGGAAGTAAAGCCCACTTGGGCAACCAAATGGATATTCTATGGAAGGAGGAAAGAAAAAAAGAATTCAGATTCTAGACGAGAAGTTTCAAACCTTCAAGTATCTATTCTATTCATTTGTCACATCGAATTAAAGATGAAAGGATCATTACATTAATGACTTGGAAGGTACATAGAGATTAGAGAGGATGAGTCTTGTTGATTGGTGTTACTTTTTTTTTTTTTTTTTAAAGTATATGTTTGTAGAGGGAAAGAAACACACGCATCCGTTGGTTGATTTTCTTTGACAATAATTATCCATTATTGTCGTCCAAATTTTAGCGATGTTGATTCAAAGCAAGAGTTACACGCAATTGTTCACACTACAAGAGATATGATTTTTTGAGACAAAAAATTTTGTCTCAAAAAATGGAAATTTCGTCCCTAAAAGTTTTGGGAGACGAAAAAATTTTGTCTCTATTTTGTCTCAAAAAGGCTGTCTCAGAAAGTTTTCGGAGACGAAAATTGATTTTCGTCTCCGAAAAGTATTTTTAGGGACGAAATTGGGCGGAACCGGTCGAAACCGTTCGAACGGGAAATTTTTTCTGAGACAAAAAAATGTCGTCTCAGAATCAAGTTCGAACGGGAATATTTTTGTTCGAACAACATGAAATGTTAATTCGAACCAATAACCATATCTGACCAAGTCCGTTCGAACAAAAAAGTTCGTAAGCGACTTTAGTTCGAAGAAAAATATTAACTGTTCGAACAAATAATCTATTTACAGAAATCTTCTGTTCGAACGGACTTTTAGAAATGAATTTATTCGAATGAGTATTTATTTGTTCGAACGAACGCAAGGATTGTATTTCCCGGTAAGTTCGAATGGGTATATTTTTGTTCGAATGGGAATTTATTGGTTCGAATGGATATGTTTTTGTTCGAATGTATGCAGAAATGGTAATTTACCATTCAAACGGCATTGATCAAACAAAATGAAATTGATACTAATACAAATTGTAATCTATATACATCAATTATTCAAATATTTACAAACATCGTAAATATTAAAGGCTATTAAAAAAAAACAAATGAATTATGATTGTGGTGGTGGTGGTGGTATAGGGTTTTGGGACATCATTAATTGAAATTGTTCAAACATTTTTTGGTTATTTAATTGTAGCCTCTCTTCTAATCTTGCTTCTAAATCTGCTGCTTGATCTAATCGGGTCAACAACTCTTTTTCCTTCGATCTCAATCGTTCTATCTCAAGTGCAGCTTCCTCTAATTTTTTAGTGTTGTCGTCATTCGATCTAGCTTTAGAAGATGATGAAGATGTTGAGGATGGCTTCACGCAACATTCTAAACCCCTCAAATATCCAGAACGTGATCCAAGAACTTGAGAAAAGATTTGAGCATCGTTGACAGATGATTCATCAGATGGATCCGCAACAGTGTCTTTAAGAGATATCATCTTGTCCTGGAAAAAGAAAAACATTAAAATTAGTATATGTAACAAAAATATGTTTAGACAATGAAATTAAATAAACTTAAACTTACATAATTTGCCTCTGCCTCAGGATTGCTCCAAACACCATCACGATTTTTATGTGCTTTAGCATACAATTGGGTCAGATCATAATCAGTAGGATTTTCTTCTTGCTGCAAAATGAAAATTAATATCATAATTTATACGAAAAAAGTGTATATATTAAGATTTATTGGAGACAATAAGAACTAACCATTTTTTTTGACAAGCGATGAAAAGATCGAGAACCCGCGTGATGGTGTATCGTTAAATTTGATCTATTTGTTTTGTTCACTGTACTCCGTTTCTAAAAAAAAGAATTATAATTTTTATTTAATACATCTATTATATATTATTAAAAAAAAATAGTAGCGAAATTACCTGATAAGCAGGATCTTCAAACAGATCACAAACTTTCTCCCATTCGTTTGGTGGCATTGCTTGGAATGGATTTTGACGCGCCTCTGTCGTAGTACTGAACTTCTAGTAGTGTGCATGGCATCGACCTTTGTACCTCCGAAATGCATTCGACATGAGTTCTTCAATCGTTAGTCGATCCTCCCGCCGACCAAAATTTAATTCAAACTCATCCTTCAAAGAATTATAAACAATTAGTATAATTTCAAACATTCGCATTTAAATAAAAATGTTATACAAAGTAACTTATTACCAGACAACGATTTTTGATGTGGTCTTTCACATCTTGGGGAACTTTAGCCCAGGATGATGTAGCCATCGGTGCATACGTGCGAGTAAGTGTACCAACATAAGAAGCAAGCCAAGCTGCCGAATCCCCAGAGTCACCGGTGTGATCATCAGATATATCAACTTTAATTTTACCCACTTTCCTTACCTTTTCTATGCAGACACCCCTCGTAATGCCTCTAACTCGGCGCTGGTTTACAACAGCTATATATACAAATGGCTTAGAATATATTTTAATTAAATTAATCGTATTTGAAAGATATACATTGAAAAAATACCTTGTTCTGGTTCTGGTGACGGTGGCCCACCATTGTTGGCAGGTGAAGCACACAGGGATTCACTAAGTGGTGGGGATGGCTCACGTGTTCTTTTGCGTTTAGGAGGCATATCTGTTTGAAATTATAATAAATTATTATTCGAACAAAATACATGAAATATTTTTATAAGAATTTTACCTACACGCATATCTGTTTGAAAATCATTCGGTATCAGTATTGCTGGACCAATCGCTCTCATCCTCAGTAGACACTTCAGTTGATTCATGTTCTTCCGACATGTCACCTTCAATTACTTCGGGTTGAACATCTTCTCTGCGCAATGGGACCATGTCATAATGGCTTAGATCAACAAATAGATTGATGCCTGATTCATTTTCTTGATATGCTTCTTCATCGTCTGGACTATCAACTTCTTCATGTGGTTTGTCTACCTCTGGAATATAATCATACACATTTCTTGGCGCAAATTTCTCGACTATTCTCCATGGATTTCCGAACTCCGGATCATCTAAATAAAAAACTTGATTTGCTTGGCATACGAGAACAAATGGGTCGTCCTCATACCATTTGCGAGATGTATTGACACTTACAAAATATTCATCCTTACGCACTCCCAATCTAGGATTCGAAACATCCCACCAATTACATTTAAATAACCAGACCATATATCCCCCCACATACTTTAATGCTATGATATTCTCCACAATTCCGTAAAAATCAATATTTTCATCCCCATGGCTTCCTTCGACAACAACCCCACAATTTTGAGTTTTCCTATATCGTTCTCTGTCTGCTGTGTGAAATCTATATCCACGCACCAAACATCCTGAATATTGGATAGCCCGCTTAGACGGACCACATGCCAAAGCATATACTTCTGGTGAGATTTCACTTGAATGTTCATTATATTTCGATGCAACCTACATAAATAAATTTTATTCTACTTATATCAATATCATATATAAATATGATGACACCTACAAATTAAATAAAGTTTAAAATACTTTCAAGCATAATTTTTTCCCGAATAATACCGTATGTTCAAACCATGAGGCAAATTCTTCTTCATGCGTCTTTTCTACGTCAGTCACACCATTCGTGCGAAGTAGTTGTATATGTTCGCTGCATATGTTAATGTGAGTTATTAATTTGTATAAATATATACTATATTATTAGAAATGCACTTAATACTACTACCAAATTAGATGATCATCACGAACCTCAAATACTGTTCAATTTCTTCACAATTATTTAAGACATACCATCGAGCTCTTTCAAACTCTCGCCCACATAGGTCATAGCCCCCTTGTGCACCTATAGGTCGTACTTTCTGGGAAAACACGGTAAATGCTAACGAAACTCCCATTTGTCCACCTTCATAATTTCGATCCGGTCTCGTAAATCTAGTATCAACCCCACGAAAATACATTGAACAAAATGTATGCCACTCATTATGAATATATGACTCTGCGATCGATCCTTCCGGACGAGCCTTATTCCCCACAGATCGCTTAAGTTTTCCCAAAAACCGTTCAATAGGATACATCCATCTATACTGAACGGGGCCAGCAACTAAAGCCTCACGAGGGAGATGCACAGCCAAATGAACCATTACATCAAAGAATGAAGGCGGGTACAAACTCTCCAATTTACACAATATCAATGCAATGTCAGCTTCCATTTTTAATAAGGCATCAACTTTCAACGTTCTACTGTAAATATTTCTGAAAAATCGCCCTAATTTTGTGATAGCTGTACGAACATCTGGAATAAGCTTTCCGCGCACACCAACTGGCAACAATCGCTGTAAAAATATATGGCAGTCGTGACTTTTTAGACCAGTTATCTTCCAATCATGAGGTCGGACACATCTTGACATGTTCGAAGCATAACCATCGGGTAATTTGATTGTCATAAACCAATCACAGAATTTCTTTCTCTCATCACTTAAAAGTGTATACCATCCAATGGGCATATAAGCTGATGACCTAGTATCTTGCAAATGCAACTCTGATCTGATTCCCAACTCTTTCAAATCTTTACGAGAGTTGACTGTATCTTTTGTTTTTCCTTGTATTGACATCAGGGTACCCAAAATATTCTCACATATATTTTGGGTACCCTGATGATGGTCTCACAGACGATCAGGTTCGTGACCTAGTGCGAGACCCTGAGGCTCCTCCATATGATGGCAGTAAAGTGATCCGACAGGCCGACTGTATAGCATTTTTCAGAATGCTTAATTTGATTGTTGTGTATAACATTGATCCGAAAAAACACAAGACTGATTTTGGGATCGAGCGGGCCAGATTTTTGTTACGGTTAGCACAGGGAGAGCCGATTGATCTGGCATTATATTTCTTCCTCCGCATTCGCACAGAGTCACGCTATTCGGGTGGAGGTAGTCTACCATTTGCGCTTTTGATATCTAACCTCTTACTCCATTCAGGGGTTACAGTGACTTTGACTGAGCGGAGGTCGCCACAGATGGGGCCCGTTAACAAGATCACATTCAGTAAGAGCAAGGGTCACTTGTCGAAAACTCGTCCAGTCCTACAGGATCAGCCTCTGCCTACTGATCCAGCTTCTACTGCTGCTGCCCCTATTGAGAGACACCCTGCTGGGGCTACTCCAGATGAGGTACGAGCTATATTGGCGGACCACCGCGACATTTTATTGAGGGACTTCATTCAGCCCATGATGGAGAAGCTTAAGGACCTAGAAGGACGCTTGCAAACTTTACAGGAGGATTTTGATTTATATAATAAATAAATATTGTTAGTAATTTTTTTACTTTTTTATGTTGTATAGAACGTCTAACTCATTTTGGAATGTAATTATTAATGCAGTATAGTTTTTATTTTTAGTATTTGCTAGCCTAGTCTTTATTGTTAATAACACATTTCTTCTCATTATACTTAGTGTTCACGATAATTGAAAAAATGACACTATCTTTAAATTAATATTTAGTTAACTAAAATATTTTTAAATTAATTACATAAAATTAATTATTTATGAATTTGTAAATATTTTAATTCATTGTAAATCATAATATATAATATATAGAACTTTTTATTTACTTTGGAAATGATAAAAAAATTAATAGAAAAAATATGTATTCTTACAATTTTAACAATATATCTTTTCAATTAAATAATACCGTTCGAACACGTTAATACTAATTCGAACAAATAATATTGCATTCGAATTAATTAATTTTCTGTTCGAATTAAATTTAATTAGTTCGAACGGTATAGATTTTTGGAGACGACCTAATTCGTCTCAGAATCTCAAGTTCGAACTAATTTGTTTTAGTTCGAACGGATTTATAAGGTTTTCCATGTTCTGAGACGAAATTAAAATTTCGTCTCAGAAAAGTACTTTTAGGGACGAAATTAATTTCGTCCCTAAGAAATTCCGTCCCTAAAAATTAAATTTCTTGTAGTGTCAACACATAATCTGATTCAATTACATCATACACTTTAGTAAAGTGAAAGTGTAAAATGTCAAGATTTCATATAATTTTTTGACACAATTCTTCATTCGATTTTGAGATATAGGAAATTGAAAGCGTACTACAAGTTTTATTTAAAGGGAAAAAAAAAAAAAAAAAAACTCAACAAGCTTCGAATGAAGGTGATTCAGCAATGTAATAAATATTAATTTGATTTTTTTTTTTAATTTTGACTTTTGATTAGGGACATATAAGTTTGGAAATAAAATTTGTTGATTGATGTGATTGTTATTTATGTGAGGGGATAAAATACCCAACCTTTTTACCTGGCTCAAGATCAGCCTAGCCAAAGCCTCCACTTGGAGACAAGAAGAGGAAAAGGAACGCAAGGCAAGGAAAGTTGTCGAAAGGCAAAAGCTAAGAGGATGGGTAAGAGTGAAGAAAGGGCGAGACGATTAGACATGCAAAGTAGTCCTTGCCTTACAAGGGGAGGTCCAGATAACTTCCAGGAAATTTCTTCTTCTTCAATTTCTCCTTCAATCTTTGAAAATAAAGCTCCATTGAAGATGTCTTCTACAGTAAATAAATGCAAAATTACTATTGTACAATAAGAAATGAGAAATTATAAATAAGAATATTATAATGGATTTCTTCTCCTCAAATGCTTATAGAAATAAGCATTATATTGGATCACATAAATCTATGTGTCCATCTCTCTTTAATTTTTCTGTATTTATTTTTCTTTCATTGTCACAGTTTATGTACCGATACTATATAACCATATCAGAATCCTGCCAGGGGCACCAGACCACACTAATCGAGACCCGAATCATTACTGTAGGCCAGAAATGACTTTTTTTCTCCTATCAATTTGTTGTGTGATTTTATGAACATCAACAATTTATAACTAAGAAAGAAAGAGAAATAATACACCTATAACTAGTTTATAATTTTTTTAATAAAATAAAATTTTTAAAATTCAAACACATTAAAATCTAAACAACAATGAATGAATTTTTATATAGTAGTTTGCATAAAAAGGTATAATAGTTGGAACTTCGCTTTTTAAGGAAGAAAACCTATGAATAGGCATTTAATAAGTTAATTTTATTCTTCCCCCAACAAAACGTTAGGTTACATGTATTAAGAGAAGCTACTCTAATTATGCGACGTTGAATTCAACCTGCCATCGTCGGTCAAGCTACTGGCCCTGATTAGAGATTAAAAGTATTTCATTTTATTATTATAATAATTTTTTATAATTTTTATAAAAATTATAATAAATAATTAAATATTTTAAAATTTTAAAATAATAATAATATTTAAAAAATGAGTAGTGCTGCATGGAGCCCGAGAACTCATCGTGAAAGGCAAAAAAAAAATTTATTTATTTTTTATATTCTAAAATATTTTTTAAAAAATAAAAAAATTTACAACATTACTAAAAACTATTTTTCTAATTACTAAATAAAAATAATAAATAAATCAAAAATACTTCGGGACTCAAATTTGGGTCTCGAATATTTTTTTTCTATTAATAATTAAGGAAATATTTTTTAATGATATTATGAATTTTTTTATTTAAAAAAAATTTAATAATATGAAAAAAAAAATTAACTAGTTTGGTGAATTTTTGAACTACATCCTTCAATGGATGTAGCACCGAGAGGCAATCAGGACGCAAATTCGAGACAACATTTTTAAGAGCATTCTTATTAAATTATGTATATGTAAATGATACTTTTGATAAATATAAGATAAATTTAAATTTTAACTATTCCATTTATATTAGTCTTTAAATTGAAAATAATTATTTTTTCATTATATAACAATAAAATAATATAAGATGAATTTGATTTTAACTATTCAAATTATATCTTCACATTGAATTATCTATTTATTTATTATATAGTAATTAAAAATTAATAATTTAAAAATATTTAATTTTTAATTTAATTTATTTTATCATATTTTAATTATTAATTTATTTTATTTTATTATTTAATTTAAAGAAACTATAAAAAATATATAGATGTAAATGAAGAGATGAGAGAGTGGTATAAAAAAATAAATATTTAATTTATATACAGTAATTATTAAATTTGATTTTGATTTTAGAATTACTGTAGGTAAAATTTTCTGTACCTACCTTTTACCTAATCCAGTATTTATCGATTCGAAAAGTCTGGACGTTTTTCGAGTTTTGAACAAAGTCAATCATGAAGATGGATATTGATTTTATGAGTAAACAATTAATTTCGTTGTATAAGAAAATCATCTTCCGGGTTCGTCGATGCCCCCTTCTGCTTTCCTCTGTGTTGGTTTTCACGCGAAATTGCTCAAAGGGAAGAGGAGATCATGCGTTCGTTGATTCCTAAGAACAGAAAACAACTGGTGTGTTCGTGAAGAAAGCACTGCTACATCGTAAAGATGCTACAATTTCGTAGGTTCTTGCACAGAAGGAAGGAAGAAAGGAAACATTTCATCGTCTACGTAGGAAAACAGCTTTTCTCCATTAATATATAGAGCAGAGCTAGACAATCCTCTGCAATCACAATCCTCAACACCCGTTTTCTCCGAAATAGGTTGCGACCAAACACGTAAAAATTCTTCCTTTTTGTATGTTTTGATACAAAGGGACAAGCTGAGTTTGAAGAGCTCTGAAAATTTTTTAGAGGATAAACAAATAATTTATCCAGGGTTTTAATTAGAGAAAAGAAAAGAAAGAAACAAAATTGGGGTTGAGAGAGAGAGAGAGAGAGATGGGGAACTGCTTTTCGGATGTGCAAGGAGGAAAGCAAGCTGTGGGTGGGGTCCAACAGAGTACCACGGCTACCAACAACAACAACGGCGGCCACAACGACGCCGTTGAGTTCTTCTACAGGTCTCGGGGACTCCAGCAACTCTTCACTCAAATCGAGGTAGTTACAGCCATTCTAACGCCTGTATATATAATTTGTACAAAGAAAAATGTTAAATTTTTACTAATATTATTTCAAGTTTTAATATATATTTGGAATTTTTCATTTATATGAGCTGTGCTGCTCTCTGTTATCTACCCCACGGTGGCTCAGAATCTGTTTATCCCCACGTTGGCTGAAATTCGTATCACAATGAGAACAAGAATAATATGAATACGATTTTTTATTTTTTTTTTCAAATTGTGGTTACTTTTTATCCAGAAAGAGTAGATAATAAAATAATAAATATTCTTTATTCGTGTCAGTGTTATTCAGTTATTGTTTTATTTTCAATATATATATGTTTAAAATTATCAAAGAAGTTGTTTTCATTGCATGGTAGAGGATCGGTTTGTGTGTATTTCAAAGGTGCTAAAATGTTACCTCCTTTACGCTCTTCAAGCTATGAGTTTCGCTTGATAAATAAAGCATTCGGGGCATGCAGCGCAATGTTAACTTTGATATTCTGTCATTTAAATGTTTGGCTTATTACTAGTTTCTCAGAATCGAGAATGGATAGCATGGTCGGGGTTCCATGTGTTTTCACACTTAGATAAATGATGATGTTTTGCTTATACTGTGAAAGGATGGATATCTACCCCATACATCGTACTTGATTCAAAACTATGGCCATACCATGGATGCATTAATGAAGTACGATGTATGGGGTAGATATCCATCCTAAGTTGCACTGCAAAATTCTCCTCTTAAGTGTAAACTTTGGTAAGATTTCCATTTTGTGGATGTCAATTCAACTTTGGAGTGTCAGACGATCGAGGCCATTGATTCCAAATTCTGTTTTTCCAATAGTAAATTGTAATTCGTTATGGCTCATATCAGGACCACTAGATGCTTTCGTTTTACTTTTCTTACTGATATAGACCACCTATTGTTCCGTTCCCTGTTTGGCTTCCCTCGTATTTTCAGAAATAACAGTTAAAAGTCATGAAATTTAAGGTTTTGAAACTCATACTCTTCTTAAACACTATAAATCAAGCATCAAACGGGCCAAAAGTTTGAATTGACTAAATTGATACCCCACATAGTAACCAACTTCTTAAATTTAAGAGGGCAGTCAAACATTTTAGTCAAGCTAAATATGTTAACGGAATATTAGTAAATTGGAGACTGATGAGGTTGTATGCAGCAACATGCTGCCTTTTAGTATTGTGCAGGAGTTGAATATTTATCATTTTTAAGTGCCAAAGGTTGAAGTGCCACCTATATTCTTGAAAAGGGTTACCTGCCATTTCTTTCATCTCCAACAGATGGAAATTGTGCATTTCTGTTGCCCCTCACTAGAAAGAAATGGGTGGAATAACGGCAAGCTCCAAAGCAGTATATTGCCTGAAAAAAAACTTTACATGGGATGGGATCAATTAACTGTATTATAGGAGATTTTTTATCTGGAATTGTTATTCTATCTACATGCGTGGCTCTTTTGTTTTTAGTTTGTCTTTTTATTTATTTCTGTACTGTTAACTCATTTGTTTTGCTTTTTCAAAATGTATTCATGTATATTTTAATCTGTGCTGCAGTTATCCCTATCAGCATTTAACTTGCGAGATCGTGACATCATTTCAAAGGTATCCCTCTCTAAAAATAATCATATGTTTGACAGTGATGTTTACTGAGGGTTTATACTAGCATCTTTCCTTTCCCAAATCTTTTGTTTAGGTGCTCTATTGTCCACCTTCATCACCTATATATTTTCTATGCTTAGCACCACCGACTTGAAATTATGATCCAAACCACACTTCGCATTTGTATTAATTCAAGACTGTGGTATAATATTTCTTGAGTTAACATTATTCTATGAATTAATCAGTTCTAAATTTTGAGAAAACTATCACAATTTTGATTCATTATGTTGAAGTACATTTTACTGTGTGAGTTTCACTTCAAGATACAACCAAATCGGAGGGGAGATTGCATGAGAAGGTGGTTTGTCAGGGTTTAAAAGGGCACGTGAGATGATTGTTACTTTATGTTAAGCTACTATTTTTATATGTTCTGTGTACTTGGGCTATGTCTATTTACCTATAAAAAAAAAGTTAAGTTAATATTTTGACAGTATTTTGTTTACATAAGATATTTGTAGTCATACTCTTGTGATGAGCTAGATTACTATGTATGTTGATTGATGACTGTCTTAGTTAGTTTGGGTAATTATTATACACTAATGAAAAACCTGGGTAAGAAAACTACAGTGCTTAGTGATATAATTTAGTTTGTTCTGTTTTTGGTGTTCTTGATGAGATATTATGACCTAGAGGAAAGAAAACTACAGTACTGGTATCTTGTGTTTACTGATTAGGAGGATATATGTCTTCCATTAGGACTTTCTCAAACAAGAAATGGATTCCAAATTTGGAGAGTTTCTTGCTTCTTCTGTATCTCTTCAGCTTAACCTTTGGATGACTAAATCCTGGACACCATCTTTGTTTGCTGAAAATTGCTGGAAACTGAGTTAACGTCCCAAGTTTATGGTGTTTTTCTTTCTTCTCAGGTTTAAGAGTAGTTTTCGTGGGATTCCCATCCTGGTAGTGTTCGGTTTACATGTACCATAAGTAGTATTTACATGTTTAGTGAGCTGAACTAATACTTCATGTTGACCCTTTCTGGAAAAAGGTGTTTATAGCTTTCAACATTTGAGTTTTTCAATACATAGTAGTTTGTTTATGTGCTCATATGAGATGCATTCATGTTTTGATCAGGATTGTCTTACTGTTGTTTGAGCTAAAATAGATATTGTTCTGTTCAGAGTGATCCCATGGCAGTGTTATATGCGAAGAAAATAGATGGAAAACTAGAGGAGTTAGGCCGCACTGAGGTTATACTGAATAGCTTGAATCCCACGTGGATGGAAAAAATTACAGTTGCATTCCAGTTCGAGATTGTACAGCCATTGGTGTAAGCTTTACAAATTCATTTTATGTGCTTATATTTTTGTAGATATAGTTCTTTTTTTATTTTTTTTATTTTTTACGGGAACTCCTGTTTTGATTTGACTGCTTTTGACTCACTCGCGTTTCCCTTCTTTATTTTTGCTCCAGATTTCATGTGTATGATGTTGATACCAAATTTCACAATATACCTGTAAAGGTACATTATAGTTTCTGCTCTCAAGTATCTAATGTTATAATCTTTGTAGGTCATGTTTTTCCGTTTATAATTTGTACCAACTATATACAAGAAAAAGTGTACATGCTAAGCATTTCTGTAGTATCTCTTCCAATACTTTTTAAGTGCCGAATACTGCAATTTGCAAGTTAGGACTCTTTTGCTTTGGGGACTAAGAACTAGATACTGGATTTTCTGAGAAAATATGTGTTGGTTAGATGACATTATACTTTCACTAGCCTGTTCGGCTGATTTTTGTTGATACATGGTTAAACACATTGAATTGGCAAAAAAATAAATAATTTGTGAACAATAATAAACGACTATTAGATGCCAACTATTATGTCAGCGTAAGTTATATGGACAATCGATACATTGTGTAACTGTATAACTTGCAAGACCGACGTGGGAAAGTATTCACTGAATGGTGTGCAGCAGTTTGCTTACTCAATTCGGTCAAATATTTTGTACATCAATGTGTGTGTGTTTGGGGGGGGGGGGGGGGGGGGGGGTTCAACTACTTCAATTGTGATTAATGAATAATGTTAAACTATTACTGTATGATCTATAATTTTTAGGAAATCTGTATGAACCATTTTTCTGTTGTGTTTCAGATGCTGAAATTGGAGGATCAAGATTTTCTTGGAGAGGCCACGTGTGTTCTATCAGAGGTATGCTGCCTTGGGATCGATTAGGCTCGTTGAGAATGCATATGCTTATTCACTAAGTTGGTGCAAATTCACTATAAAATTATATAAATTTTCAGAATTTTTGTATTAAAAACTTCAATAGCGGAAAGACTACTGTGAGAGCTACTTCCCTAATTAAGTGATATATTAAGATATTAGGTTACCATCGATGCAGTTGAAAAGCATGTTGCAATTGCTGCCATTTTTAATCTTACTGAACATCAAATCCTTCCCCCCTCTTCCATGGCAGGTACTTACCAAACGAAATCAGAGTTTAACCCTTAATCTTCATAGTAAAATTGGGCATGTGGGTTTGAGGAACTTAGGGGTACTCACCATCCATGCAGAGGAAACAGTTGCTTCAAGGAGGGTTGTTGAGATGATACTCCGTTGTTCTTACTTGGATAACAAGGACATATTTTCTAAAAGTGTATGTATTTGCAAAGCAGATACCTTCAAGCGTTATGTTACGTATGCATGTATATTCGTTGTTTCTTTCATCCTTAAAATTCATCGCTTTATTCTAGGATCCTTTTCTAAGAATATCTAGAATTGTTGAGAGTGGAGGCTCAATTCCAATATGCAAGACTGAAGTGGTGAACGACAATTTAAATCCAACATGGAAACCCCTATGCCTGAGTATGCAGCAGTTTGGAAGTAAGGTAAACTTGTCACCTTAAGATTTGATCACATATATTACAGGATATTCTGCTGTTTGGATGACTAAGAAGATGCATGTGGTGAATGAAATTTGACTTGTTGCAGGATAACCCCTTGATTATCGAGTGCTTTGATTTCAATAGCAGTGGCAAACATTCGCTTATTGGGTAAGTGGGAATTTAGTTAGTCTGTGGATTCATTTTTGCTTGTTTTCCCTTGTTATCCAAGTTTAGTCTCTGGCTCTAAAGAAGGTACTGTTCTTAAATTTACCTCATCAGTAAACTTCAGAAGTCAGTGGCCGACCTGGAAAAACTTCATGAAGGTAGAAGTGGTGCAAATCTTACTATAACATCTCATCATGGTCACAAGAAGGTACTTATTCATACTTGCAGTAGAATTTATTAAAATATTTCAGTTTATTCTTTTTATTTGAATATGCATTTGTTCAATGATTCATCAATATAGGTTTTGAAGGGAGAGCTGTTTGTGGATCAATTTTGTGAGAAGGAACAATACAGCTTTATTGATTACATTTCTTGTGGATTTGAGCTCAACTTTATGGTTGCAGTTGACTTTACAGGTAAGTAATTTCTAGAGGACTATTTAGTATACGTGTGATAGTTGATTTTTTTTTTCTCTCTTTTTTCTGGTTGTAAATGTTTCACCTGAATAAGACTCTTATTCATAATTTGAAAATTCAATTTTAATTCGTCCAGCCTCAAATGGAAATCCTCGGAACCCAGATTCTTTACACTACATTGATCCTTTCGGCCAGTTGAATTCTTATCAGAAGGTGAGTCTGTGCATCCTCTGATGCTTTCAACAGGGTATTATTTTGACTCCAAAACTAGTATAGGTGTATTCTTTGGAACAGAAGATACAAGATTGTTGCCAATGGCTTTTGGATAGATTGGCATGTTCTTCCTCTCCTCCATATCGAGTTACCTTATATGAATGAGTTCATGAGTTGTACTTTCATTATGATATTGACGCTCAAATTTACCTCCCGACATATAACACTGACCTGGGAAACTAGCTGTTATCTTGATTTGGTTCATATATATCTTTTGTTATAAAGTTTGGTCCATAGACATGTTTCTAAATTGCTTTCTTTTATTTCTGTTATAACTCAATTTGATCAAGTGGCTTGTTTTCAATATCCAATTTGCTTTCTTAAGCTTTTGAGAACAAACAGTTTATTTGTTCTGGTTTGTTAAGGGGGCCTTTTGTTAGCATGCATTTAAAGAAATTATTGTTGATGGCCGAAGTTGTTATCTGCTTGATAACTAAATTTTTTTTCAGGCTATAATGGAGGTTGGGGAGGTCATTCAATTTTATGATTCTGATAGGCGCTTTCCTGCATGGGGCTTCGGTGGAAAAACTTTTGATGGAACCATCTCACATTGCTTCAACCTGAATGGAAGCACAGGTAGCTTTGAGGTGAGAGGACCCCATTTTATACTTATTGCTTTGCTGCTTCGTCTCTGATGCAACATTTTGATTTTGGTTTGATGTACTGGCATTTCCAGAGAACTAAGGCCATCTTGTTTACCCTCCTGCAATAATGTAGTTAATCCCTTATTTTTATTTTTTATTTTGGTTTCAACCTGTGTATCTCATCATTGTTTGTTCTTAAAATTTAATATTTATTTATTTTTGCTTTATTTGACTTTTTTCTTCCTCTACCACTTTTAGTTATGTTGGTCTTGAATAGAGTGTCATAGTCAGCATCAACCAAGTAAGAAGTTGGAAAAAGCATTAGTTGAAAAAAAAAGTATAGATAACCATAACACATGCAAAACTGTTATATACAATAATTTTAGATATGCAATTAATAGGATCTAGAAAGTCTTTATATTCCTGAAAACTTTTTAAGTGAATGAAAATGATGAAAATCAAATGGATCGAGTTATCACCCAATACTCTTCGTAATATTATGTGTTACACTCTATGGTGCTTTTTTCTTCCTTGTGCAATTGTTAAGATAATGAAAATGATACCGTTACAAGACTCACATTGAAATCAAGTGATCTGTCATTGTTGGATAGCATGCGTATCATCTTTATGAAAACTACATGTTCATACTCCTAAAGTAACCCATTTAGTTTCTAATTTTCAATAGGTCGAAGGAGTTGGAGGCATCATGTCTGCTTATGCAAGTGCTCTACATAATGTTACTCTGGCTGGACCAACCTTGTTTGGCCAAGTGATTAAAAGAGCTGCTCAAATTGCAAGCCAATCCGTTTCATACAATAGCAAAAAGTACTTTGTTTTGCTCATTATTACGGTAAATAGAATAGTTAACTTCATTTTGATGTCTCTTTCCACCTTCAATCGTTCGCTTGGTAATCAAATAAATTGTCCTCTTTTCTAGGATGGAGTCCTTACAGACCTTCAAGAAACGAAAGACGCTTTGGTGAAGGCATCTGATCTTCCACTATCAATTCTTATAGTGGGAGTGGGAGGTGCAAATTTTGGACAAATGGAGGTATGGCATTGTTTTTCTAGAACTTGAACTTCCCCTCATGTATTAATCTGTCATCTAACTTAGTTTTTGTGGCAGGACCTTGATGCTGATAAAGGACAACGATTAGAGAGCTCTACCGGTCGTGTTGCTACACGTGACATTGTACAGTTTGTTCCAATGCGAGATGTTCATGGTAAGTACATAATGGCATGTGCACGTATGGAGCTACAAATTGGGTCCAGATGCATGTTTCTTTACCAAACTGAGGAGGGGGAGTTGTCATAAAAGGTCGTTCTTGGTGCAATTCAACTAAGAGATTGTGGTCCTGTGACTAAGAGCCATTGTGGTAATGATGCACATAATTAACTACTTTGGATTGTTGGGAGAGTCCCCATGCTCACATCTTCCCCATTCTCAGAATAATAAGCAAGAACGAATTTTTGCTTCCAACAAAAAAGAAGACTGTTTGTTTCCCAAAAAAGGAAGTAAACTATTGAGGAGGGTGACGCATGGGCCTCATGCACCAATTAGAGTATTGATCTTGTGGTGGTGGATGGTAGATCCGCAAGCGGCCAAACCAAAGATGAGGGACGTGGTGGTCATAAGTGGATTGACAAAAACGAATTGAGAGTAAATACTTCCAGCAAAAGGGTGCCAAGGTGTCAAAAATGGAGGTGAAAACAAAGTAAAAACGAAATGAAAGGACTGGAAAACACTTTAGGGACTTGAGGTGCAAGTAAATGAGAGTTAACTGCCAAAAAGAGAGCAGGTATGCCGCCGATGCGTGTCTTTGGTGGCGAGTGGCAATATGTGTGGTTGTTTGGTACTTGAGGGGTGAATGTGGGTGATCAAATGGTGGGGATCAATTATGTATATTGTGGGCTTGTGGTGGTTGAAACCGGTCGGACAACAGTAGAACTAACCTCAAGACTTAACAAACTAGATACTAAAGAAGGAAGAAGACGAGGGGGAAAATTTTTAAAACAATGGAGAAATAGAATGAGAAGATCTAGATTAGGGAGAAGAGAAAGGAAGGAGGGAAATGGGAGGGAGAAGTTGGGACGTACTTGGTTCCCAGCTTTTTAGAGAGTTTAGAGCTTTTTGTGGGGAGAGAGAAAGCAACAAAACCACATCATTGATTACAATGCCTAGTTAGGTAATTATTCATTGATGGAGTGAAGAAAGGATTAAAGGGTGGGTTTGAACACCAAAATTGTATTTGACGGAGATGTTGCATGAACTGTTGTTGCAACCATTGTCTTGGTCCATTATTTTGCATGGGGTTTTTTTTTTTTTTTTTCAATTCTTTATGGGTTAAACATTGATTGACCAAAAGTTGACCAATACCAAATAGCTTGGCTCCTTCATTTACAACCCAAAAGTCTGTTGACGTTTGTATAATCTGTTTGGGCCTATTGACTTTTGTATCAATTGGCATGAACGGTTTCCTTTTACTTTTATCTTGTTGCAGCTGTTTTGTTTTTGCTTGAACTCCATCATTTTACTTCAACTATAACATAGTCGTTGTGTGGTATGTGCAGGTGGGCAGATTTCTGTGGTCCAAGCTCTTTTGGAAGAGCTACCAGGACAGTTCTTAACATACATGCGGTGCAGAGATATCAAGCCACACCCTCTTGATGAAGCCCAAGCATCTGGTACTTAAGTATATGTACCAACTCCACAGAAGGTCCACATATATATATATATATATATACACACACACACGTTGGATAGGGTCGTTGATCAACAGGCGCAATTGCCAAGGCTTTCTGAAGTTTGTCCCACTGATAGATTGACCTGCCTGAAACTAGCTGTTTACTTTTTCCTTCATGGGTGTGGGTAGGGAGTTACAATTTTAATGCCAAAAAATAGGAAGGTATATCAGATTGTTCAACATCCCCCTCTCCCCCTCAAAAAAAACCCCCACTGAGAGCCTTTCCATGTCCTGTTGATGCTTGTCTCTGCTTTTGTTTCAAGTTCTTTTTTGATCCGCACGGGCCATTGAAGGCTAGATACATTGTATTTCATCCATTCAACAATCGCACTTGCACATCACCGATGGAAGCGTCAGTTCTTAATCATCGATGTCTTCCACCATCCAAAAGAAGTCTTCCGCCTGTCGTGGTTATCAAAAGCCATTTGCAGCACATGTAACAACCACATGCTGCCCATATGGTATTGATTTTGGCCCTTCTTTTAAAGCCACTCTTCTAGTTGGCTGCTAGTTGGCTTACTAGCATTTTTTTCCTTATTTTCTCCAATCGCAGCCATGCATGCACTACCAAGCCAACCGTCTCCTCATTAAGTTTATGACTCACCCTTCTACTGTACATTTTGACCAATGCATGAGCCATACATGCCATCGTCAGTGCATATGGTCTTGATCTTTTGTCGCCACACCACCACCCTTTGCCCCCGTACCTCTTCCATTTGCATCCAACCTAGTTTTCCAAAGAGAAATCTTTTGGTATGCTTTTCCTCTCGAAACTATTGGCGCGAGTTGTTAACAGAGGATCTTGTGGAGAGATTATCGGGATTCTTTTTTATTTGTTATTCGGTTTTCACTGATTATGGAATACCAATAATTCTAGCCTAGATTTGTGTATGGTGGTAACTACCTTCCTAGAATAGTTTTTCTCTGTACATACTTTATAAGCATACTCTTGTATTCTAAAAATATGAATGAATAGAGCATGATACATTTTTAGCATGGCATCACAACCAAGGTTCTACGACTCTGTGGAATATTTTTTTTTAGAGCAATGACAGAACATACTCCCTTAATAGAGTTCCCAAGGCGAGAATCCAATTCTTGCAGACTTGACCTCCAGAATATCACAAATGTTGAACCAGACATCAACTTCACTGAGTCACGAATCTGTTGGTGCACTGATTGGCACCAAGTTGGACAACAACAATTATGGACTTTGGTCCTAGGTTGTTGAGATGTACATCTCAGGCAAAGACAAGTTGGGATATATAAATGGGGATCTTCCACAACCCCAAAAGAGTGATCCTAATTTCAGAAAATGGTGACTTAAAAATGCAGTGGTGAAGGGATGGCCAATTAATTCAATGGATCCAAAACTGATCAGTAACTACATCAGATTCCCAACGGTGAAAGCCGTATGGGATGCTATCGCTACAACATATTTGAGGAAGGTAACGAGGCTTAAACAAGGCGGAGGATCTATTGAGACATACTACAACTATCTTCAAGGTCTACGGAGAGAGATCGATTTTCGCTCCCTGAATCCGATGAAATGTGAAATTGATATATAGAGGTATAATTCCATTTTATAGAGTGTATACATTCTTGGATGGACTAGATGATCGTCCTGACAAGATCAAGGATATGTGCTTCAAATTCAACCATTTCCTACAGTAGAGCAGGCCTATGCACATGTTCGTAGGGAAGATCTAAGGCAAGCAGTGATATTGACAAAAGAACATACCACGCCTAGTGCTGTTATGCTCTCAAAAGGCAAACAGAAATCCCAACAGCCACAGTCACTTCAGATTTTGTCCAATAGAAAGCTTAACACATCAACAAAGTCAAAGTCATAAGCAGAGGGAGGGGGCTGCACACACTCTGGAAATATGAAACATACCAGAGACACCTATTTTAAGCCACATGAATATCTAGAGTGGTGGTGTGAACTCAAGACAAAAAAGAAGCGCAATGCTGGTGCAGGCGAGACTCATGGCCGAGCCGCACTCATGAACACTGAATCTTAGCTATCCCTTATACTTCAAGGGGACTCCTATCTTGCTGCTGCAAACAAATCCGTGGCCCTTAATGATCTAGATAACCATGGTTGGATTGTCTATTCAGGGGCAACCGATCACATGACATTTGATCCACAAGACTGTCGAAACCACTAAAAAAAAAAAATGGATGTGCGTTGCCAATGCTAATGGAGTGACATACCCAGTTACAGGGGCTGGAAGAGTGGCACTTTTAACCTCTTTTTCACTATCAAATACTTTATTAGTTCCATCTCTTTCGACTAAATTATTATCTATAGGCCAAGCTACTGAGGAACTGAGTTGTTGTGCACTCATGTATCCGAGTTTCTGTATGTTCCAGGATATTCTCACCAAGGAGATTATTGGTCGTGGTACTAAAAGAGGAGGGTTGTACTACATGGATGATTTCGACTTTGGCCAGGCATATATTATGCATTGAACTGGTGACAAAGAACTACACATTTGGTTGTGGCATCGTCGACTGGGGCATCCATCATTTTCTTACTTAAAGCGTTTGTTTCCAAGTTTGTTTTCCAATTTACATGAGTTTGATTTTAGGTGTGAAACTTGCATTCTAGCCAAGAGTCATTGTGCATCCTATTCAATAAATTGAAAAAAATGTGAGACCCCATTTATGTTAATTCACTTTGATGTTTGGGGTCCGGCTCCCACCTTAACTTCTTCAAGGGTTAGATGGTTTGTGATCTTTGTAGATGATTGCACACGTATTACTTGGCTGTATGGGATGACAAATAAGAATGAAGTGTTTGGAATTTTTCGTTCTTTCCATAATATGATCAAGACAATTTTATGCTAAAATCCAAATTCTTCGATATGATAATGGTGGAGATTATGACAATAATGAGTTCTGAGAATAATTCCAAGTGCATGGTCTTTATCATGAAACCGCTTGCTCTCAAACACCACAACAAAATAGTGTTGCAGAGAGAAAAAAACAGGCATATCCTTGAAACAACCCAAGCCCTTTTAACAGTAGCACATGCATCCCAATGGTATTGGGAAGATGCAATTGGCACGGTTGTTTACTTGCTGAATCGAATGCCATCTCGAGTCTTGAACTTTGAAACTCCACAATTTTGATGCTTGTAACAGCCAGCTAGAAATTCAATGGTGGAATTTCTATAGATTTTAGGAATCTCGTGAAAATTCTATAAGTTTTCACAAATCAACTAATCGCAAAGGTTTTAGTCTATCAACATAGTCAATGTTATCACTCACTATGGTGCCAAAAATGTAATTTTAATTGTTTGAGGTAGTTAAAAGTGTCAGAATACATTATAGTCTGTGCCACTAGACTCAGTTGATTATTTAAGATTTTATGGTGCCATAATACATTTTCATAATTTCAAAAGAAAGTTCAAAACTATGAAATTATTTTTAAGGGGCACTTCGGGGTTGAGTTTTGGTAAACGATTTTCACTATAGGATAATATGAATATTTAGGATTTTTCAGTGTCAAGTTTATTATGCATTTTTTTGGGAGTAAATAGTAACCTCGATAAGCGTAGTAAGTGCAGAGTTTTCAAAATTACAGTGTGAAATGTCCAAATTAGGTTAGAGAAGTTTTATTTGGACACTTGGTAAGATCTTAACCACACATAATGAATAGTATTAGAAACTTGGTATAAAGATGAACCATTAGATGGATTTGTGAAGGAAATCAAGGTGTGAGATCATGCCGCCTAAGCAAAACTTTTTTTCATCGGATCAACCAAATTGAGCCAGATCAAAAAGGGTTTCAACCCTAGTGAAACTCTAAATAGTTGGAATCCAATCGAAACCCTAAACGGTTTCCCCAAACCCTGTAGTTGGCTTTCAAACCATTTTTTATCTAATTTCTAGCATTGTGTTTAATTACTTGATTAAATCACTTCCACATGCTATTAAATTCTCAAATTTTTTTTATGACATCATTATCCAACCTTTTAAACCTTGAAACTTTGATTGGGTCAAGAGAAATTGAATTTGGACTTGATAGCATCTCAAAACCTAACTAAACCCCCTTTAAACCCCAAATTGAAGTCCACCTAGTTGAGACCCACGAATTTGGCCACCTTGGTAAAACATTTTGAAGAAGTTTCCTCCCCCACATGGCAGATTATCCACTACCCTTCGCTGTACCCAATAGTGCTTTGATGTGATGGAGAAACCCACCTCATCAACCTCCATACCTCACAGCTTCTGCAGACAGTCCTTTTTCCCTCACTATTCTCCACTTTATGTCACATAGACACCTCCAATCAAGGGTCATTCAAGCCCATATCTTCCCCCACCAGAAGTCTAGAGTCGTGCAAGATACATTTTATTCCCTTTCATCACTTCTTCACCATGTTTTTAGAGAGAACCCCAAAAGAGCTATATCGGGCAGATTTTTGAGTCTTTTTTCGTGAAGATTTTCGACCATTTGCAAGTATTTTCACACAATAACTCTTCATAAAAGTTGTTTGTCTTTGAGTGTAGTTTTCGTAAATATATTACTCGTCTCATTTCTTGGTTATTTGATTGGTTAAAAATATTTTTAACCATGGCAAAGTCATTCTATGCGTAAAATTGGAGAGTATGTTATGTTTTAGAGTTTTTCACCAAGCTAACGAACATATCTTGGTCCGAAAATTTTATGGAGTGTTGTTAGCATATGTTTATGAGTTTCCATTGAGGTTTTGTTGCATGAATAAAGTTTTTGATGATAGATTTCCTTAGATCTAGAAACTTGAATACTGGAAGTGGAAAAACAGTTTTTGTTTGGAGAAAGTTTGAATATTTCGTGGTTTAATCGTACTCTAAAGGCTTCGATATTTTTGTATAATGATCATAAGTCTCTTGTTTTTATGTTAGGATTTTATTTTGAAAATATTTAGTATTATTTTTAAAGATATGATTTTTCTATGCAAGAGAATTTCTGTTATGCCTAAGTTTTGATGTTTTTGGGTTAGATCCATGTTTTATTGAGTTTTAGCCATGTGATTTTAATTTTGGTGGTTGGATCTTCTTTAGGACACAATTTTTAAATCATATGATGTTTTAGCTTGAAGATCTCATTTTTTTAAACCATGAATCAAAAGATTGATCAAAACTAGTTAAGAAAAAAGTTTTTGTTTTTGGACTAAGTGTAAAATCAAAAACTCCAAGTGTTATTTTATAATTTTGGTGATTTTAGTTTGATGATTTAAAGTATGGTTGACCTTAGGATGATGTTATGAATATGTTAGAAGTAAGATTTTATTTTTTAGAATTCTTGAATATATTTTGATTTAGGCTCAAAGCTTGTGATTCAAGGGTTTCGATCTTTTTACAAAAAAGTTTGGTGTTGATTATTAGCTTTTTCTAAATTGATGTTTTAAGTATGGTTTTAAACTTAGGATAGGAAGATCTTTCTTACAAAGTTTTGGTTTAAGCATGCGTTTTGAGATTGGAAGGAATTGCAACAAAAATTAAGAGAAATGACTTATGGATGTTTCGGCCATAGTTTGTTTTCCATAGTTGTGTTATTTTTTTAAATTTTTTTGAATTGATAGTTGATTTTAGGACAAAATTTACATGAAGAATATAAATTTTGAGAATTTTTGAAGTTAGAATGTGAAATCCTTAAGTTATGAGTAAAATGGTCATTTTCCCACATTTAGAGAGTAAAATGGTAATTTTACTCTATGTTAGCTTGTTTTCATGCTTTTAATCTTTAGTGATTAAATTTTTAACTTTTAGAATACCCTCTTATAGTTTCTCGTATTTCGCGCTTTATTATCGTAGATCGAGACGATCAAGGTAAGTTAACTTCTAACTTACTATATCAGTTTACTGTGTATGTATGATGGGTAAAAGAACTACAATTTATATATGTATATTATCATATATGTCATGACATGCCACATCATTACATGTTTATCTGTAATGCATGATTTATTCTGTCACGAATATTTATCTGTTATAGAATCTATTATGTCACGTATTGTTATATGTTATAAGTATGCCATGTTAAGTATGACGTTACATATATGTCATATCATCTAATATTCACTATTGCACGTATTTCATGTTACGAAATGTTTCCATATCAAATAAGTCATGTTTTTTGAGTTAAGTTCAAATTCAGTTATGCAGATACTCCTGGTGTAATCATTCTGATTGTTATGGTATCTTATTTAAAATACTCATGATGGAATCATTCTGATTGATTGAGTATCTCTAAAGGAATATGTTAGGTGGAATCATTCTAATTGTTCACTATTCCTGACGAAACGACTGGCGGAATCATTTTGATTGTCAGAATTTAAGTCCAAGTTCATATTAAGTAAAGAAGTCAGATCAAGTTTATGTTAAGTTAAGTTTCAAATCACATTCATGTTAAATTATTCATGTCAATCACGACCTTATATACTAGAATGTGGTAATATCCTAGTGGAACTCCTTTGTTCACACTGAAGTGTCTAAGTAAATGTGAAATTCTCTACGTTGACAAAATATAGTCAACAGGTTACGAATGTGGCCTAACTAGCTGGTCACCGGAGTGCGCCAGACACTAACGCCGATGGAGCTATATTTTATTTTACGTGTGTTCATAGCAAGTGTGGCACAAACAATTCATGGGGCCACAACAACTGTGGAGCATACATTGCGTGAAACATAACAATCGTGACACGTAGAATACGTGGGGCCATAACAATTGTGGAGTATATATTAACGCACTCACGGCTGGTGTAGATACCTGTATTGTGATGCGGTAATCGGCAGGAACACAAGACTCAAGGGGATCTGTGTAGCACCCATATGGTCACTATATTAATTAAGTCTATTAAACAAGATTTCAAGTTCATGTATTTCATATTCAAGTCATGTTTCACATTACGTTATGTTCAAGTTTATATTCATGTCAAATTTCAAGTTCAGGTCAATGTTATATTTCAAGTTCACGTACATGTTATGTTCATGTTTATGTTAAGTTTCAAGTTCATGTTCAAGCTCACGTTCATGTTATGTTATGTTCATGTTCACGTTAAGTTTTAAATTCATGTTCATATCATGTTATGTTCACGTTTATGTTATGTTCAAGCTCACGTTCATGTTATGTTATGTTCATGTTCATGTTCAAGTTATGTTTCAAGTTCACGTTCATGTCATGTTATATTCACGTACATATTATGTTCAAGTGCACGTTCATGTTATGTTATGTTCACGTTCATATTATGTCTCAAGTTCACGATTATGTCATGTTATGCTTAGGTTTATGTTAAGTTCAAGTTCATGTTTATGTTACGTATATTCATGTTCATGCTATGTTTCAAGTCCATGTTATATTTCAAGTTTATGTTCTTGTTATATTGCTAGTCCATGTTATGTTTTAAGTTCAAATTCATGTCATGTCAAGTCAATTTAAGTTCACGTTTCAGTTCAGGTTATGTCAGTTATGACATGCTATATGTCAAGTTATGTTATGCTTACTTACAACTTTAATTATGCATTCATGCTTGTACTGTCATGCGTGCATCATTAACCTGTGTGGGAGTTTCCTGTTAACTTACTGAAATTTGTAATTAAATCTCACAGTGGTAGTCCTAACTACCATTCCTCCTGAATGGTAGGCGATATGTCAAGATCAGAGCAGAGAGTGGACATTGGTAGACTAGACACCGCAGACATGACGCAAAGCTTTCAGCTTCCATAGTTAGTTTTTAGACAGCATTATGGCCTCTTTAGTCGAGTTATACGAGTTACTCAACAAACTTCTTCAATAGTGTATTTTAGTAATATAAATATGGAGTCTGGTCTCCTATGTTTTTAAGGTTATAGTATTCTGTGACTCGTATTAAAATCATGGATGTTTATTTTGTTAAGTATGCTTGGATTACGATTTAACTATTTGAGATATTATAAGTTTAGTGCATAGTATTTCTAAAAAAAAATTATCTACTGCGAATATTGCGTAATGCTAGATGCATGTTAGTAATATTGCATCTTATATGTCATGAATGAGGGCAGGTGACCTTGTGTTACATGTCCCAACGCTTCATATGTCCGTTTGATCCCAAGCAAAATCTGGGGGCATCACAATGTTTCTGGCATGCATATTTAGTTCTGTTGCTTATGCTCATCTTCATAAAAATTAGCAAACAAAGCTTGATCCATGTGTTGTTCGTTATGTTTTTTTGGGGTACACAGCACATAAAAAAGGCTATAGGTGCTATGATCCCACTACCAGGAGTCTTTATACCATGATGGATGTCGCTTTTCTCGAATTTGAAACTATCTTTCCAAAACAAGGTCCCATTCTTCTCTTCAGGGGGAGTTGTTATGTGAAGAATAGAATGTTGACAATTAGGAGAACTGGCCAGACTTTGATTACACAAATTTGGAGATAAATCAAATTAATGAAACTCAACTATCTCAACTACCGTATGTTCTAGTTGGGACTCAACCAAGGCATGATACTAATCTGGTTGGGACTCTACCAAGGCATGCTGATACTAATCTAGTTGGAACTCTCCCACTTTCAGAGCAAGAGCAAGAGCAAGGGCAGCCCACTGAGCAAGACCAGTCCTCTCCTCATGATTTAGTACCAAACGATCACTCTCCTGAGAATACTCCTGAAGTACAATCTCTAAACCCTTCTCTTAGTAATACTATACATGATTATGCTCGCTACAAATTACCTTTCAGGTAAAATCGTGGTAAGCCACCAAATCGATACTCACCAGACCATGGAGAAAAGAAGACAAAGTATCCTATTGCCAACTATGTTTGCACGCAAAAATTATCACAACCCCTCAAAGCTTTTGTGCACAAGCTATCTTCTGAGCATGTTTCGAGTACAGTACAAGATGCCTTGAACGAACCCAAATGGATCCAAGCAATAACTAAAGAGATGACAACCTTGTAGAAAAATGATACGTGGAAGCTTATGCCGCTACCCAAAGGAAAGAAAACTGTGGGATGTAGATGGATGTTCTCCATTAAACACAAGGAAGATGCGTCAATAGAGAGATACAAGGCGAGACTTGTAGTGAAAGGATATACTCAAACATATGATACAAACTATCAGGAGACGTTTTAACTAGTAGCAAAGTTGGATATTGTTAGAGTATTGCTGTCTCTCATTGCAAACTTAGATTGGCCATTATATCAGTTCAATTTAAAAAATGCATTTCTTCATGGGAATGTAGCAGAAGAAGTGTACATAGACATTCCACCAGGCTTTACTACCTAATCACAAACCGAAGTGGTATGCAAACTACGGAAGGCACTTTATGGACTAAAGTAATCACCTAGAGCGTGGTTTGGACGATTTGGCTTGGCTATGAGGAAGCATGGGTTTAAACAAAGAAACTCAAATCATTCTCTGTTCTTGAAGCATCGACAAGGGATGGTAACAGCTCTAATAATTTACGTTGACGATATGATAATTACAGGAAATGATAAGGAGGAAATCTCTAGTATGCAAAAGCATCTAGCAACCAAGTTTGAAATGAAGAATCTTAGGGGATTAAAATACTTTCTGGGTATCAAAGTAGCTCAGTCAAATCAAGGCATATTTCTATCACAAAGGAAATAAGTACTTGATTTGCTAGCCGAAATAGGAATGCTTGATTGTAAGCCTGCAGACATGCCAATGGTTCAAAATCATGGATTGGGCTAACACTCGAACCAAATACCCACGAATAGAGAAAGGTACCAGCAGCTTGTTGGAAAAATAATCTACTTCTCCCATACACGACCGGATATTGCTTATGCTGTGAGTTTGATGAGTCAATTCATGCATAATCCTAGTGAGGATCACATGAATGCTGTGCTACAGATTTTACGGTACTTGAAGTCTTCCCCAAGAAAAGAACTCATGTTCAGGAAATATAATCATTTAAACATTGATGGTTACACGGATGCTGACTGGGCTGGGAGTATTACTGACAGAAAGTCTACATCAGGATATTTCACTTTCGTGGGTGGTAATATAGTTACTTGGAAAAGCAAAAAACAAAAGGTGGTTGCATTGTCCAGTGCAGAAGCTGAGTTTAGAGGCATGGCTAAAGGACTTTGTGAGCTTCTTTGGCTAAGTAGGCTACTGGAAAAAATTGCCTATTCATCTGGTTCTGCAATGAATCTATTTTGTGATAATAAGGCAACTATAGAGATTGCACAAAACTCAGTTCAACATGACCAAACAAAACATGTTGAAGTGGACCGACATTTTATCAAGGAAACACTCGGTTCCTGTACACCCCTAGGTGGCAGAACAGCCAAAGCCCAGAAGGTGCCAGGAATCCAGGCATGAGGCCAGGAGGAGCAATAGTCCAGAATGGAGGTACCGAGCTGGTGGATGCCAGAACGACAAAGATAAGGCACCCCCAAGAGGCGACATGAACAGAGCGTTCATAAGAGAAATAAGGACCATAGCAGTAGGTTTTGCTGAGGGCAGCATTTCCGCATCTAGTCAGAAGGCGTATGCATGAAAGGTGAGATATGAAGAAGTATATGTAGCAGACAGAGCTCGCAAGCAACAAAAGCTTAGCAATGATCAGATAATAATATCTTTCGGAGAGGCAGATCGAGAACGAGTGCTATACCTGCACAATGATACTTTGGTAATCACCCTTGTGATAGCTAACTATATGACCAAGTGGGTACTAGTTGATAACAGAAGTTCAACTGATATACTATTTTTGGAGGCGTTCACCTAGATGGGCATCGATGCTGGCAAGTTAAGGCTCTCCCCAACATCGTTAAATGGTTTCTCGGGAGACACGATCTAGCCCGTAGGAGCTATCACCCTTCTGGTGACCGCCAATACTAGAACGAAGATCTCTAGAAAATGACGTCATTGAACACTGCTTGGGCATGGTCCCTACGCACAAGGTAGTTCGGTAGAAAAGAAGATCGTTTAGTATAAAGAAGTATGCTGCCATTAACGAGGAGGTAGAAAGGTTGCTTGTAGCTGGTTTCATCAGGGAAGCCCATTATCCAGAATGGTTGTCCAACGTAGTCTTGGTAAAAAAGGCGAATGGAAAGTGGGGAATGTCCATAGACTTAAAAAATCAAAATAAAGTTGGGCCAAAGGATAGTTTCCCGTTACCACGCATCGACGTTATCGTGGATGCAACGGCTGAACACCGTATGTTGAGCTTCATGGATGCATACTTAAGTTACAACCAAATATGGACGCATGCAGCAGATTAAAAAATCCCGTTCATAACAGACCGATGATTGTATTGCTACCAGGTCATGCCCTTCGGATTGAAGAATGCAGGGGCAATCTACCAGAGGTTGGTCAATCAGAGGTTTAGAGAACAAATTGGGAAGTCTGTGGAGATTTACATGGATGATTTGTTGATAAAAAGAAAGGAGCCCGCCCTACACCTTGACGACCTACGACCAACATTCGGGATCTTACGCCACTATAAAATGAGGTTAAACCATGCAAAGTGTGCCTTTGGAGTCTAGTCAGGGAAGTTCTTGGGTTTTATTGTGTCTGAAAGAGGAATTGAAGCATCCCCAAAAAAGATAGAAGCTATACTCAAGATGAAGCTGCCGAGAAGTCTGACCGAAACCCAGCGATTGGCGGGCAGAGTAGCTACCCTGGGAAGATTCATAGCCAAGTCAATGAGCAAATGTCTCCCTTTTTTCCAAGTACTATGAAAAGTGCATCCCTGGAATGAAGAGTGTGGTGAGGCGTTTGAGAAGTTGAAGCAGTACCTAGCCAGTCCACCCCTTCTGAAGCGGCCAAAGAAAGGTGATGTGCTCTACGCATATCTAGCAGTCTCCTGGCATGCCGTGTCCACCATCCAAGTAAAGGAGGAGGGGATCGCCTAACATCCAGTATACTACGTAAGTCGGGCTCTCAGAGGAGCAGAAGCAAGGTACCCTCAAATGGAAATGCTAGCCTTTGCCTTAGTAACGACAGCTAGAAAGCTTCACCCGTACTTCCAAGCCCACACAATAAGGGTGCTTACAGAAGCTCCATTAATAAAAATCCTGAGGAAGCCAGACAACACAGGAAGATTGATAGGATGGGTGATCAAGTTGAGCAAGTTTGATTTAGAATTTGAGCCAAGAAATGCAGTTAAGGGTCAGGCACTGGTAGATTTTGTGGCAGAATTCTCAGATTTTCCCTAAGAAGACACGATAGCCCCATTAGGAAAGCCATGGGAACTTTTTATAGATGGCTCATCCTACCGAGCGGGCAGTGGCCTGGGAATACATTTGTTCAGCCCTAACGGCCAAGAACGGCACTACATGGCCACACTGATGTTCAAAGTGACAAACAATGAGGCTGAGTATGAAGCACTCATAGCAGGACTTTCCATAGCCGCAAGGATAGGGGCAACCAAGATAGAGGCCAAGTCGGATTTGCAGGTAGTGGTGAATCAGATGTTGGGCCTATACGCTACCAGAGGAGAGAAACTGAGAAAATATTTAGCACGAGTCTAGGAGATGTGCGATCTTTTCTCGTACTTCACTATAACTCAGATACCAAGGGCAGGCAAAGAAGTTGCGAACAAATTGGCACAAACAACGCCAGGGATGAAGGAGGCGCTCCTCCCATAGCGAGTTAAAAGAAGAGTCATCGAGGTCCCCGCCATTTGCACAGAATTAGGCGCCCTGGGCTCCAACATCCCAGATTGGGCAAGCGGGGTGGTTGAGTATTTAGATGAAGGAAAGCTACCGGAAGCAAAGGAAGAGGCGAGGAGGATAAGAATGAAAGCGGCAAGATTCCTGCTCATAGACGGAGTCCTTTATAGAAGGGGTTTCTCCGCCCCATTGCTATACATTTCCATAAAAGAGGCACAATACATATTAGTAGAGATACATGAAGGAATATGTGGAAACCATTTCAGTGGAAGGGCCTTGGCCAGGAAAGCAGTTAGGGCAAGAGACTACTAGCCTAACGCTTTAAGGGATGCTCAGGAGTTCACTAGGAAGTGCCCCTCCCCCCCCCCCCCCCCCCCCAAGGAGTTAACATCCGTGACAGCGCTGTGGCCTTTTGCCCAATGGGGCGTAAACTTGATCGGACCTTTCCCACAAGGAAAAAAGAAGTGAAATTCATGATAGTTGCCATAGATTACTTTACGAAGTGGGCAGAAGTAGAACCAATGATAAGCAAGGTCGTAACAAGGTTCTCGTGGGAAAACATTGTTTGTAGATTCGAAATCCTACAAAGCATAATGACAGACAATGGACGCCATTTTCATTCCAACCTAGGGGTGTCAAATCGTGTTAACGAGTCGTGTTTGTGTCGTATCAAGGTATATACATTACGCTTAATGGTCAACACGAACACGACCCGTTAAAGATTTCGTGTCAAAATTTTAAACACGAACACGACACGGTAAGATAACGGATTGACACGACACAACCTGTTATGACCTGTTAATGAATAAGAAATAAATTGACACGAAACGACCCGATCCATTTCAACCCGTCTGAGTTGAACAGACATGATACGATACGACACGACTCGTTTGACCTGATTGAAATTTTATATAAATATTTGAATATAAATATTATTTATAAAAATTAACTACAAGTCTAAAATTACAATTCAAACAAATATGATTCATTCCACACACATTGTAATAATATATTAATATTACATCCCAAAATAATAAACAAAACACACAGAAAATATATTAATGTTACAATCCCAAATACAATAAAAACACAGATCTAAACAAATTTAGAGCTTCAAGAATGAGGTGGAGCGTCCTCCTTGCCCTTGTTTTTCTCCAACTCCATTACATCTTCGGTTAACTCGTCCAATTTAACTTCTTGTGTTTCTATTAAAAAAAGATATCAGTAAAGTTTTATATCAAATAATATTATTGTATTGAAAAATTACAATTATTTATTCAATGAGGTAAAAATAATATTACCTTGTTCCTCGCCATATAGCCAATCTCTAGTGCAGACTAATGCTTCAACAACATCTACTTTTAGTGCACTCCTAAACTAATCAATGATACGCCCACCAATACTAAAAGTAGATTCAGATGCAATTGTAGAAATTGAAATACTCAAAATATCACGAGCCATACAAGCAAGATCAGGATAATGAAATTCATTTCCTTTCCAAAAAGAAAGAATGTCAATCTTTGCATTTCTATCTGCCCTAGGTTCATTCAAGTAAAGATCCAATTGACTTTTTTGCATATGGGCAATAAGGTCATCATGTCTAAATGAATCAAATTCCTGTACAAAAAAAAATATAAAAATATTTCAAGCCAATATGTGATATGAAACAACAATATAACATAAATCATTAAACAAAAAATATTGTTTGATATTACCTGAAATACTTGTTTATTAATCGAAGATTGACTTTTCGCTCTACTATAAGTGCTATTAGAAGTCGTGGTAGAACATGTGGGAGCACTAGAAGAACTATATTCCATGAAAAGAGATGACATTTTGCTCTCAACATTCATATACTCAATGGAACAATCTCTATAAAGTTTTGCATAAGAAAAATCAACAAAACGAAACTTGCATCGAGGATCCAAAATAACTGCTATAGCCAACAATACATTGAATTCGGACCAATATTTCTCAAACTTAGCAAGCATTTTACAAGACGTGGTTTTCATGTAGTCATCTTCACCCTCAGAGTGCCGCTTTAATGTAAAATAAATCAAAAACACTGCTGGAAAGTACAGATTGACTGTAGGGTATTTGGTCCCAGAAAAATCACAAGTGGCTTCATAAAAAACTCCCAATAAACTGTTAATCTTCTCTATTTTTTCCCAATCAAATGTTGATGGACAATGCTTAAAATTAGAATCAGTCAACTCCAAATGACTGAAGGCACGACGATAGAAAAGAGCACTCTCAAGCATAAGAAAAGTAGAATTCCATCTAGTGGGAATATTCTGTTTCAACCCTTTCTTGCTATCCAAAGACATTTGATTTGTAGAATCTAAAAATTTTACTTTCCTTGATTGTGACCCTTTGACATACTTGATACTTTCACGAACTTTTTGGATAGCAGAATTAATCTCTTTTAACCCATCTTGTACTACCAAATTCACAATATGAGCGCAACAACGAAGATGGAAGAACTCACCATCACAAAGAAGAGCTTTCTTAAATGTTCAATTAAGTTCTTAACAACTCCACTGAAATAACATTAGAAGAAGCATTGTCTAAAGTCAATATAAAAATCTTGTGTTGAATTCCCCACTCACATAGCAAATTATAAATTTTTTTAGACAAAAATATGTCATTATGTGGTGGTGGCATAAAAGAAAAGTTCAAAACCCTTTTCTGCAGAACCCAGTTCTTATCCAAAAAATGTGTTGTAATGCACATTTAACCATCAGTGGTTATAGAAGTCCAAAAGTTAGATGCTAGACTAATTCTACCAGGAGAATCATTTAACATGCATTTAATCCTTTTTTTTTTCGATTATATATCCTAACCAAATCAGCCTTGGCAGTATTCCTAGAAATAATTGGAACATCCAAACGCAAATATTGTAACAAAGATCTCACCCCTGAGTATTCAACAAATCAAAAATGCAATTCATGCTTCACAATAGCAGCTATCAAAAGTTTTCTATATTGTTCAGTTTCAAATTTATGAGTGCTTACCGAAATAGATCCACTATTTTGTGATAACATCATCTGACCAATATCTCGTGAACTTCTCCTAGGGCATGCGTCACATTGACGCTTCATATTTCCGGTTCCATATTTACTCGCAGCCATGTAAGTAACTCCACACATCTTGCACTTGGCTTACCCTCATTGTTCTCAGACTCAGGAACTATTTCAAAAAAAGTCCACACGTTTGACCGTTTCCTTCATTTTGTTTTAGATTCCTCATTTTGAAAACTTTTTGACTTAAATGGGTCCAAATCAATCAAATCATCATTTTCACCTGCTGCTGAACTCATCTGAAAAGAAACGACAAGAACAAATGTAAACTCTGGTGCAAGAAATGTTACAAACTGCTAGTTTACTAACGCTCTGTCTCTATTCTTAGTTTCTGTATTTTCTTATATGAAATAAGAAGTAATACATGCAAAATTCTCTAAATAAATTTAAAAAAATAAATCTCAAAGTGTCAGATTGTAAACCATGCTGCAATATGCTTCATGCTCTGCAGAATATATCTTCTAAACTATTGAGCAACAAGAAATCTGGAACACCAATTTATTTATCTTATAAAATGATAATGATCATTATACATTATATCACTCTCTCCATATCAAGAAAAAAACAAGTATGCTATTTCCTTGATTTATATGGTAGATGAAAAACTTTCATGTTATGAGAAATGCTATTAATTTTTATGTTTTTGTTGTTTGCCGGAATATTTAAAATTCTTAAATATTAAAAAATACATGAAATATGTAAAGGATGCATCTTATATTAATTTAATTTTGAAAATACTCATGTTATCTTTAATCTATTATTCTAAAAAGAAATACAAACCATCCAGTTTGTAAATTTTTACCGACGACCGTGAGATATATGGGGAAAAAAATATACTGCCAACAATCTACAAGTAACCCATATATACATCATAATCGATCAATACCAAAAGGAAAATATATAGTACACATACGACATGGGAAGCAAAAAAGCCTTGATTTGATTCTTCCATGTATATATATAGTTTCACCAATTAAAGATAAATCACAAATTTCACACAATAATTCCAAAAGCTAATTTAGAGTCAGACACTAAGAGATAAACAAACAAATTTAACAACTTAGTGACTTATGTTCTTCCATTCAGCAACCCGCAAAAGAGATCTCTAGGAATTTCAACACTAATTCCACCAGAAAATAGAGAAACCCAAAGATCCTCGATGGCTCGATGAGAATGAGAGTCTGAGAGAGAAACCGAAAATAATTAGACTAAGAAGAGGGGCTGAATCAGCTGATATGATTCCGTAATTCACAATCACTACTTTGGCTGAAATGAGTAAAATTAAATAGAAGTGCAGGTCTGGTAGTGGTGACGCAGACGCTGGTCTGTGACTCCGTGTGTGAGGTTGTGAACTGTGAAGGCAGAACTAGGAAAATGAGAAGTCGAAGGCCTGAAAATAACAAAAATGGGGAACGGGGAAGAGTCGATTCGCTAAAGACAGTGAAGAGGGAAAAGGAAAAATAAAATTCATTACCGTATGAGTCTGACCATGTGGTCCATGTGACTGTGTGAGCCACTAAGCCCGTGAGCTGTGAGGTGAGCAGTGAGCACTGAGATTTGCCGTCTGTGACAGTGTGAAGTCGTGAAGCTCTGTGCGGGAGTGCGGCACAGGAGACGAGTGATTTAGATTTATGGTTTTTTTTTTTTTTTTTTTTTTATGTTTTTAGATAGATCATAGATGATAGAACTAGAAGGGACCAAGTCACCAAAGGGTAGAAGTGTAAATTCCTTTTTTTTTCAAAATGGGTTGACCCGTTAGTGACCCGTTAAGCATTCATGTTTTAACGCGTCAACCCGTGTCACAAATTGCCACCCCTACTCCAACCATTACAAAGAGTGGTGTGTTAAGTTGAAGATCAAGACAAAGTACTCCTCGCCGGGCCAACCCCAAGCGAACAGGCAAGCAAAAGCAACAAACAAAACATTACTCTCAATCCTTAAAAAGAAGGTTGCAGAGAAGAAGGGAGATTGGGCGGACAAGTTGCCGGGGGTACTTTGGACATATTGAACATCAATAAAAATCCCAACAAGAGAATCCTCATTCACATTGGTGTATAGGCGCGAGGTAGTCCCACCAGTCGAAGTAGGGCTTCCAAGTTACAAAACAAGCTACTTCTCGGCTACCCAAAATGATAAAAAGATGGAGGAATACCTCAATTTATTATAGGAAGAAAGAAAGATAGCAAAAGCTAGAATGTTGCGAGAAAAAGAAAGAACTAAGTAGTACTTCAACAAGAGGGTGAGGCCCAGGACTTTTAAAGTAAAGGATATGGTTTTAAAGAAGGTCAGAGTAACTACCCAAAGCAAGGAAAAAATGCGGCCCCAATGGGAAGGCCCTTATCTTGTGATAGCTAACAACAGGCCTGTAACATACCATTTCAAAGATAGCCAAGGAAAGGAGTTGTCATATCCATGGAACGCGGAGCACTCTTTGTAATGGTTGGGGGTGGCAATTTGTAGCATTGTCATTTCTGTCAAATTCATTTCCTCAGTATTTACAATATTACATTCATATTCATGTTGTGGAAATATTTGCATTCGCTTATCACTACTTAAAAACTGTCATACTCGGCATTATTAGTAACTTTCCGCTAAAAGGTAAAGAACATCCGAGAGCAGACATTGGTGCAAAGCCTGGCAAGTGAAAAAATAAAGAGCGCGGAGGTCATCAGACCATGCCACCCCTAAATACCAAAAGCAAGTTTTAGCAACTTGTGATGCCATGAAAAAGGGAGTGTAGGTCATCAGACCACACCACCCCTAAATACCAAAAACAAGCTTTAGCAGCTTGTGGTGCCATTAAAAAGGGCACAAAGGTCATCAGACCACGTCACCCCTAAACACCGAAAGCAAGATTTAGCAACTTGTGGTGCCATGAAAAATAGCGTGGAGGTCATCAGACCACGCCACCCCTAAACACCAAAAGCAAGTTTTAGCAGCATGTGGTACCATAAAAAAGGGCGTGGAGGTCATCAGACCACGCCACCCTTAAACACCAAAAGTAAGCCTTAGCAGTTTGTGGTGCCATGAAAAAGGGCGTGGAGGTCATCAAACCACGCCACCCCTGAACACCAAAAGCAAGCCTTAACAGCTTATGGTGCCATGAAAAAGGGCATTGAGGTCATGAGACCATGCCACCCGTAAACACCAAAAGCAAGCCTTAGCAGCTTGTGGTGTCGTGAAATAGGGCACAGAGGTCATCAGACCACATCACCCCTGAACACCAAAAGCAAGCCTTAGTAGCTTGTGATGCCATGAAAAAGAGCGCAAAGGTCAGCAGACCATGCCACTCCTAAACACCATAAGCAAGCCTTAGAAGCTTGTGGTGCCATGAAAAAGGGCGCAGAGGTCACCAGACCACGCCATCCCTAAACACCAAAAGTAAGCCTAAGCAGCTTTTGGTGCCATGAAAAAGGATGCGGAGGTCACCAGACCACGTCACCCCTAAAACACCAAAAATAAGTCTTAGCAACTTGTGGTGCCGTGAAAAATGGCGTGGAGGTAACCACAAGCTTACCAAGAACAAACAAAAAACCAAAAAGACAGAACAATCTAAGCATAAACAGAAGACCAAAGAATAAAGATGTGCAATGGCAGAAGTAATAGATACTCATCGTTATAACCAAAGTTTATTAACAAAGCAAGATTACAACTTGTGAAAAGTACAAGATTACAATGTGTGAAAAGTACAAAATTTTCATGAAAACAAAACAAAGGAGGCCAGTAAGCTAAGGAGCATTGTTGGGACACGACAACAGAGGAACGCCTATAAAAGCATCAAGCATATCATCGCGCCCAAACGTGTCGACTCATACGCAGACATTTTCCTCAGGAGAAAATAAACCCCAATCTAGAGTTTCAAGATTAGTGGTAGGGTCAGCCACAAGGCAGTTCCTGAGCCTCAAAATGCCAGAGCCATGGCCATAAGCAAAGGCATGATCCCTGGTAGCAGGGACGTGAGCTAATTGGGCACAAAGCCGTGCAATCTCCACCTGAGCAGCAGTGACTCGGTTTCGAATGTGCTTCCAAGTGTAAAAGTGTCAAGTTGTATCAAGAATAAGTCCAGGATCGTATTCCACAGGGACAATGGGTTATCAAAGCGTATAAAAGATTTGTGAGTAACAAGTGAATCGAGTATGAGAGATGAAAATAAAATTAAAATGCAATGCAAAAAGATAATCGAAATTGAAATTAGAGTTTCTAAAAAAAAACAAATTAACGAACACTTGGGTTGGGTTTGGGACTCTCTTTATTTTGGATTCTAGATAATTTTCTCGATTAACAACCCAATCAAGGCATTGATAATCGGAAGATAAAAAGGTTAAGCTCAAGTTTTGCAATATTTTCCTAAGGGATTTTCTATTTTACTAGCCGAACACACATTAACAAACAAACGAGAGAAGCCTTGATAATTTTCAAGCTTTTGATGTGCCTTACGTCAACAACAAAACAAGAGCAAGAGCTTCAATCTATTTTCAATTTAAATCCAACTAGTAACTTAGTGAAATCAACATTATCAACAAAATATTGCATCGATCTAAAATCCAAAACAAATCACGTCCCATTCCGCAACCCAAGATTAAGAAATTAGCTACGCATAATATTTCTAACAATAAAAAGTAATCTAAATAAACTCATATTAAAAATTAAAGAAATTACTAACATAGAATAAATTTTAAAATGCAAAATAGATGATCTATACTAAAAAAAAACAGCAATTCAAACGGTCAAAGCTCAAAGAAATAAAACAAATCAAAACTAACTAAATGAATAAAACTTAAGAAAATTAAATGAAACTTTAAACTAACAAGAACGAAAAGAAAACATAACCAAGCCGCCTAGTTCATGAGGTCTCAACGTAAAAGCAATACAATAAATGAAAACCAGCCTACCTTGAGGTCTAATGTCTGCAGCTCTAGCGTAAATGAAAAGAACAAAAAGAACAAGAAGAAAAACTAAAACTGCCCTCCGTCCGAAAACTAACAACTCCCAAAACGAAAAAAGAAAGAAAAAAAAAATAACTCCTCCAAAAGCTACTCTGCTGTGGCCCAATCTGCCTTTTAGCTACCCCAAAAACAAGAATGAAAAACTCAAAAGCCAAAAGCCAGCCGGCTGGTGTAAAACCGAAAAGTTAAGAAAAAAAATCAAAGCCCCCTACTCTGCTGCGTCCAAATGAAGACTCCCAGCCGTATAAAACAAATTGAAAAGTAAAGGCAGCCCATGTGATTTCTTGTTGTCTTCAACTGCTAAAGGCTACCACCGAACGAGAAAGAATCTGCTGTCTTTCTACTGAACTGCACGTCCGAGTGGTCCCCAGGTGTTTTCGGTTCCAGCATGTGTTTCTTTGAGTTTCTGCTTCTTTTTTTCTTTTTCTTTTTCTTTTTCTTCTGCTGACCTGCTGCATGGTATGATCCGAATGATCTTCTTTCTTTTGCTATAGTAGCTGCTGCACGAGTGATCTGCATGTTTACTTTTTGAATGAGTGTTGTCCGAACCACATGCTGGACTCCAGCATGTTTACTGCATGTGTCCGAATGCTTTTCCTTGCTGCTTGGTGTAGGTTCATTGCATGTGTGAGTTTCCAGCGTGTGTGAGCTGGTGTTCTTTCTGCTGCTGTACAGCGTGTGTGAGCTGGTGTGAGTGGTGTCCGAGTGATGCTCTGCTCTCCATGTTCCGCAAGACGTAAAAACCCAAAGATAAAATGAAATGCCAGCTGACTCCTCGCCCAGCTCGTAGCACTATATGCTCTTTTATTATTTTCACAAATGTCCTACAACAATTATAGAATTTTATGTATAAAATATTAGCATCAATTAGTTTAACATCAAGTACTAGAATTTGATACATAGTTAAGTGCTCAATTCTCATTTGATAAAATAAATCGTTCATTTAAGCAACTTAATTATGCAATTCTAATACTTTATCAAGCAGCTAGCTCATTCGTCTTCTTAGTTAGCCTCTGGTGCTTGGCAACAAGAGCCAAGTTTGCCTTCCTAAGATCTTCGTTGAGGTCGTTCAACTGTCCTTGTACTGTTCATGGCGATTCTAGAGTTCTACCAAGGACCCTTGTGCCTCTGAAAGGTCAAGGGCGGTAAGGCAAGCTTTCTTCACGGCTGTCACCAACTCTCGTGATAGCTCGCTACGGCTTTCTTACGAGCGAGCTAACTCTTCATGGGTTAAGTTTAACTCCCCGACGCGAGCGAGAAGCTCAGAGTTTAGGCGGGCCTTCTCAACTTCAAAACTCTTCTGAGCCTCAAAAAGTTGGAGCCTAGCCGAGTCCCTTTCGGATTGAAGAAGTGTCAGGGCAAAGTTGTCCTTGACCTTCGTCTCTTGGGCGAGGTGAGCAGCTTCACGAAGCTTGAGGACTTCTCCCTCGAGCATCTCCAAGTTGCCCTGCAATGAGTGGGAGTAGCCTTCTGACTCCTCCAACAGAATCTCCAACCCCTTTTTCTTCTCAGCCAAGGCTTCCAACTTAGCCCTGTCAACCCGCCACTTCTCATAAGCACGCTTGGCAACGTAGCATAACTTGCGCCACTCCTGTCCTCTTCCTCTAAGCAAGCACCATCTACCATAATCCATGTTGCCAGATCGTTAATGCCTGCAGAAAGAAGATGAAACAACACAAAGTAAGAAACGATATGTAAGCACAAAAGGAAGTAAAACAAGTTGCATTGTACCTCAAAAAACCAGTCCTTTAAACGATTGGCCATCTGAGCGATGACTTCGGCTTGGGCACCAACACCAACAGAAGTAGAGGAGGCACCACCACTAGCATCGCCCCCAAGGATCTCCCCAGTGCTAGAGACCACCCCGAGCAAGGAAGCCTTCGCAAGCCTTAAAGGTGAATCCACCACCTTTTCTGACAGACCCCCAAGGCGTATAGGTGGAAAGGGGTGGTGTAAGCCAGGTCGGCCTCGATCAGGGTGGCATCATCCTACAAAAAGTTGCCCCACTCCTCCTCGAATGAGTCAGTGTCTCTACCAAAGGATGAGGCGTGGAGGGGAGAAAGAGAAAGGCTTTCACCACTGCCATTCGGAGGAGGGGTGCTTCCCCCAAAGACAGTGGCTGGGTCTCTGGGGTAGTTAGCTTTGCCCCAGCCTCGTCACATGCATCCTCGTGACAAGAGGGCGTGCACTCTACTACATCAGCATGGTTGCCCTCTGGGAGTGTGGAAGCTCCATCCGCCCCATCAATGGAAAATGCACTTGCCACCTCTCCAAGAACAGCTTTAGTCGTGGGGGGTGGGCGAGCCCTCACACCTATGATAGAGTATAGGTTGAGGGCAGCCACCACTTCAGCGTCCAGCTCTCCTTCCCTCACCGGACCTCTAAAATAGGAAACCGAAATACAGGGTCGGATGCCAGAAAGCCCGGCTGCAGGGCAGGCAGTGGGAAGCAGCAAGATCAAAGAGGGCCATGCTGGCTAAACCCTCAATGTCTCTCAAAACGGAGGAACGCGGCTGGACGAGGGATTCGAGGGGTGATGGGAGCACGACAGTGGTTGGCAGGGTGGACGATTGGTCCTAATCACCCCTTGAGGGTGCGGCAGCTTCCTCTAGCTGCAACGTAGAGAACGTAGTGGTGGCTAGCTACACAGGTGAAAGAATCTGGGCACCCTCTAAGGGCGCCAAAGCTCTTGTAGGTAATGGTACTAAAGACAGTTGCAGCTGGCAACGTAGGCATTTGGGCACTGGCGTCCTCTGAGGGTGCCAAAATTTTCTTTTGCGATTGGAAGAGGGACCCGCGGGGTGATGGGAGCATGGCAGTAGCTGGCGGGTGGACGACTGGACCTGATCGCCCACTGAGGGTAAGGCAACTTGCTCTAACCGCGGCATAACAAACGCAGTGGTGGCTGACTACGCAGGTGGACGAATCTGGGTGCCCTTCAAGGGTGCCAAAGCTCTTGTGGTAATGGTACTGAAGGCACAGCTGCAGCTGTCAACGTAGGCGTTTGGGCATAGGCGTCCTCTTAGGACGTCGAAATTTTCTTTTGTTGAGGCAAAGGGAGAGGAGAGGCTTCAGAGGGGGTCCTTTTTCTCTAGCTTTCATCTTCATTCTTTTTCTTGCTCATTTTCTCCCTCTTCTCGGCGTTCCCCTCCTTCTCAGATCGCCTCTTTTCCTCTTTCTTTTTTGGTACGGCGTGGTCATGCCTCTTATTTTTCTTGGAGGATTTTGGTAGAGAAGGGGGAATATTGTTTGAAATAATGAATGAACATCCTTGAACATAGGATCGGTTGGGAGACATCAGGAACCGATCGATATAAATGGGTGTCAACAAAAAGTCGGTCTAGAGATCATAAGGATGAGTTTCAACCCAAGAACGGATGGTTTCAATTCAGGCCAGTTCCCAATGATAAAGGTTCCATGGTAGCCCACAAGCTCTTATCATCAGGTAGAGGGCACCAGATCGCTCTAACTGGAAAATCTCTGAAAATGTCTTCTTAGGCGGGAAACTCCCAACCTGACTGGTAATAAAGAAAAACTTGGTCGTCCAAGCTTTGGCGTTAGAGTACCGGTCTCAAACCGAGCCAAGGTCTGGCCATTATCTTTCTTGCAAAAGCTGACGACGTTGCCCTTGGTGGCAGCCCTCACATTGTAAAAGGCCAAAAACTCCCGAGCAGTTAAATCAGGATAAGGATTGCCAAGAGGCTCTAGAACCAAACAAAAAACAATGCAAGCACAAAGATATGCCATCAACGCAAAGGGGTGGAGTTGAGCCGGTGCCAAACAAATAAGGTCCAAGATATCGCAAAGAGGGCTGCAAAAGGGGAATCGCAACCCATGTGACAGAAGGGATACGGTCATGGCTACTTTACTGGTGAAACCTTCGTCATCACAACATCTAGACATGGGATCCTCCATCACAGTTGTTTCGGGGATGCAATATTCCTCCCAAATCCATGGTAAATGTTTCTCTCGAAGGCCTCAGTGCCACCTGTACCCATCGAAGGTCGTGCCTTCCGGGATTTGGAAAGGTTGTATGGAGTTGTCGCCTTATTTAGCCATAGAAACTGAAAGGGAGAAAGGAAGCAAAGAAGACAAAATGGGCAAGAAACAAACGCAAGAAAGGAAGCACGAGGAAGAAAAGCTGGCAAGGAAAAATTAAAGGAGATAGGGAAGGGGTATTTAAAGAGGAACGAATACAGAATGCCAATAGCCGTAGGCATCATAGCTTGACACTGAAGCATAAAAGTAATCGTCACACGAAAGCTCCCCTCCCCTTTTGCCATGATAGCGGGAAATTATGGGGACTCCTCGATTTTTGAAAAAGTGAAACAGCGCAGGAGGAGAATATAGGGTTCATAGATGGGCTGGGCTTGTACTAATAGTTATTCGCTTTCCGTGCGCCCAAACCCGTGGTAAACCATCAAAAGATATAGGGTTGGAAACAAGAAGGAGGCCCATAGCGAGGTTCAAGACATTTATAAGGCGGCAGGATTACTCAATTTGAATTCCCTATGCCTGGAGGCAAAGAGAATTAGCGGGGTAGCTGAAGGGCCTATTTAAGCCGAGGGCCCATTCTATCATAAAAGCCCAATATGGGAGAAGCCCATAGGAGAGGTCTTTGGCTGATTGAAGGGAGTTAGGGAGTCTAAAGTTCATCGAAATTATACATGCACCACGCCATCTTTCACGGAAAGATAGAGACTTCATACAGTTACGTGATCATTCTAAGTATCAGGTGATGATCTGCACTGATAAGCTCTGAATAAGATAAGTATCACGTATAAGCTTATATATACTAGGTAACTCTTGATAGTAAGGGATCGAACTCTCTTTTGAATTCTAAATCTTTTGTTTACATTTACTGACTTAAGCATTGGAGTTTTCCCAGGTGGACTACACCGGAGCCTCTTAACAGTACGTGGTTGAACGATTGCAAAAAGAAAGTGAGACACGTCCTTAACAGTTACTTTTCTATATTTCCTTTTTTTTTAATCAAGAATCAAGATAAAATAGTTGTAAAAGTCTCCTTCAACCAGTTTATATTAGCAAAATGTAGCACACAACAATACACTACGACTTTTAGTTGTAATTTAATAATTTGTTTATCAAACGGTATAATAACTGCTTCAAACAACTTTTCTCTAATAGAAAATAGGTGGAAGCTAAATTTTTTTATTCCAAATTTTTCTTTTTTATTTCTATTATATTTTATTTATTTATTTTAAAATAATTGTTAGATACTCGCTTTCATTAAATTTAACATCTTATAACCACTTAATTTATTTTAAATAAAATAAATTTTGTCAAATAATACACCCACAATGATGGACACCCACATACGGATTGTGACAGTAAAAAATTAAATCAAAACGCAGTTTTCAGTTTGGTGGGTCGTGTATTATCGTTTATCATCATGTGTCATAATGCACTAGACACCCACATACGGATTGTAATAGTGAAAAATCAAATCAAATGCAGTTTTATTACAAATTGTATAAAGTCTTATTGTAATATGTTATATTTTATTCTGTCCTTACATGTAATTACACTCATTTTACTTTACTCTTTGTAGTATAAATACCTTGTAATATTTTACAATACTCAATTCATTCGGAATATACACAGAAGTATTTTCTTCATGTATTTTACATTTAATATGGTATCAGTTTTCTAGAAAGTCTTCCTCCGCATGCCTCTTTCGTGTTTTTCACTTTCCTCTTCTCATGGCTTCGAATTCCTCTTCTTCCATGGACGAAACATCTAGTCCTTTCTTCCTACATCCAGGAGACAGTCCCGGTACTGTTCTTGTTACGCAATCTCTTACTGGTGATAACTATCACTCATGGTGTCAATCGATGCACATGGCACTCTCCGCGAAGAACAAGCTAGGGTTCGTCAATGGATCCATTCTCAAACCTTCAAATTCTGCCAATCCAATGCTTCCTTCTTGGTTGCGCTGTAATAACATGGTAATTTCATGGATTCTCAACTCTGTTTCATCTGAGATTTTTGCTAGCATTCTCTACATTAATATGACACATGAGATCTGGAATGATCTCAAGGAGTGATTCTCTCAGAAGAATGGCCCTGTATTTTTCAATTGCAAAAGTCGATTTCGACTCTTTCTCAAGGCCATTTGACTGTTAGTGCCTATTTTACTAAGCTAAAAGGTTTTTGGGATGAATTAATCAATTACAAATCGATTCCGGTTTGTTCTTGTGGAGCTGTTCACATACTCAATTCCTATGTTCAACAAGAACGCATACTTCAATTTCTTGTTGGTTTGAATGAGTCCTATAACTCTGTTAGGGCTCAGATCCTCTTAATGGATCCTCTGCCTCCTCTTAACAAGGTTTTCAGCCTTGTCTTACAAAAGGAACAACAACGTACGATTTCTATATCTCCTGCATCTTCACATGACAATCATGTCTTTACTGTTAAGTATGATACTAATTGATCTGTAAAGCCTGTGTTCAAGAAAGAGCGTCCTGTGTGCAAGCATTGTGGCCTTGTTGGTCATGTTATTGAGAAGTGCTTCAAATTACACGGTTATCCACTTGGATACAAATTCAAGCCACAGCAGCAATCCATGGTCAATCAAGTTGTCTCTGACGACACTTCTTTGGCTGCATCTCCATTTTCATTAACTGAGTCTCAATATCAGCAATTACTGGCTATGCTTCAGCCATTTGATCCTGTTACTTCATCTGCCAATCCACCACACACTGCTAATGCAACTTCCTTTGTTTCAATTGCTAGTATGGACACTTCTTATATTCCATCTATTTTTTCTTCCAGTTGTATTGTACCTACTAATATTGGTTTATCTTCTTGGATTCTTGATTCGAGAGCCACAAATCATATGGTTCCATCAACATCCTTTTTTTCTTCCTTCAAATCAGTCATTAACACTGCTGTCAAGCTTCCAAATGGCCAAAGTGTATATGTTACACACATTAGCACTGTTCACATTTCTAAGGATCTAATACTTGGAGATGTTCTTTGCATTCTAGCTTTTTCATTCAAATTGATATCTGTTAGCAAGTTAACCTTGACTCTGACTTGCTGTTTGTCCTTTTTATCTGATTTCATTTTTATACAGGACCTGAATCAATGGAAGCTGATTGGAGTGGGTAGACACAAGGGAGGCCTTTACTTTCTGCAACAATCAAGCTCTTCTACTAGTGATTTACTACAAACTCCTTCTTTACCTGTAATAGCATCACATTTAGCTAAACAGTTGTTTGTTTGTTCCAAATCCTCAAAACATGCCTTATTTGAACTATGGCATAATAGATTAGGTCATCCTTCTGTTTTTAGGATGAAATTTTTACATAAATTCGTGCCTGATATGTTAGATACTGACTCTCCATGCCTTGTTTGTCCTCTGGCAAAACAAAAGAAATTACCATTTCCTCATGCTTCTCATATGTCTCCTTTTCCTTTTGATTTGGTTCATTGTGATGTATGGGGACCTTTTTCTACCCCCACTGTTGAAGGTCATAAATATTTTTTAACAATTGTTGATGATTGTACACGGGCCAGATATCACCTTCTCTATTCATCGGCTTAGTCAGTATATGGAAAAGCCCCGTGATCCTCATTTACAAGCTACTTATCATATTCTGTAGTACATTAAGTCCACTCCAGGACATGGTTTATTTTTTCCAGCTGATTCTTCTTTTCAGATCAAAGCTTTTACATATTCGGATTGGGCTTCATGCCCTGATACTCGAAGATCTACTACGAGTTACTGTGTCTTTCTTGGAGATTCCTTGGTGTCCTGGAAATCTAAGAAACAACAAACAGTTTCTCATTCATCAGCAGAGGCAGAATATCGTTCTATGGCCACTACAACTTGTGAAATTGTTTGGCTTCTTTCCTTACTCTCAGATTTTAGAGTTTCTCATTCTAATAGTGCTCATCTGTTTTGCGATTACACAGCTACACTTCATATTGCTACTAATCCTGTCTTTCACGAGCGCACAAAACATATTGAGCTTGATTGCCATTTTGTACGTGACAAGCTTCAAGTTAGGATTCTTAAGACGTTTCATGTTGGTTCTCAACATCAACTTGCTGATGTTCTTACTAAAGCCTTGGATAGTCACCAATTTTCTACATTGATAACCAAGATGGGAGTTCTTTCCATTTACTCTCCATCTTGAGGGAAAGTATTACAAATTGTTTAAAGTCTTATTGTAATATGTTATTTTATAGTCCTTACATGTAATTATACTCATTTTACTTTACTCTTTGTAGTATAAATATCTTGTAATATTTTACAATACTCAATTTATTCAAAATATACACAAAAGTATTTTCTTCATGTATTTTACATTTAATAAGTTTTTCAGTCTGGCGGGTCCTTTACCATTTATCATTATCTCTCAGACTCATAAGGCTTCTATTTCAGCTTTTGTTTTTCTCTTTTTCACTGTCTTACTCTTTTTCAGCCAATCGTAATCCCAACTTCTGCCATGCTCTATCATTCATTCGACCGACAGGGACACCATGCTGATTAGATTGAGGGCTTAAGCAGTAATTTCCTTTACGTTTGGTTGAGGTTCCATGAGTTAAATTATTTATAAATAATAAATTAAGATAATAGAATAAATTTTATGAAATCTATCTAAAATAAATTTAGATATATTTAGATATTAAAATAAGTTTAAATATATTTATAAAAAATTAAAAAAAAAAGTTATAGATCCCACGTTTAAAGAAATATTGACTTAAAAAAAATTGTGAGTCTCACATATAAAAAGGTTTTGAGTTAAAATGAATTTAATTATTTGATAGTTAGATATTTAAATGTTAGACTCAATTTAAAATTAAACTAAATTGACTTGATTTCAGTCTAGTCTAAGTTCTAAACGGGCCTTATTCTTATTTATCATCTTTATATTACATATTATACATATTTTTTTTTATAAGGTGTAAGAATAATAAATAGAAAATTTTATTTAATTTAATGGAAATAAAACACAAATAATTTTAAAAACATAAAAACAAAATTAAAACAAAATGTAATATATGACTTAAGAAGATGTGTAACAAAAGGTCGGTATAATACTTTGCACTCACGGGGCGGAATTATATGTTTGAAAGTACTTTTTATTTATTTATTATAAATAAATATAATATATTTGAAAATATTTTAAATATATAATTACTAAATAGTAAATGACCTTTTAATAATAAAACTTATTACCATAAAATTTATTTCTCGCCGCAATTCTAAATATGCACTAAAAGCATTATTATTGACTTTCTCAATTGGTTTTCATTTTTTTTCAAATTTATTTTCTTTACTCGAATTTGGAATTTTAAATAAGAATATGATTAAATAATAAGAGTAATGCTACCCCCACCTAGGAAAGTCATCGAAAGTTTTTACTAAACATGTAATTGTTTTTTAAACCTCTTAAATATTTTTTTAAAAAAATTCACAAACTCATTAAAAAGTACTTTATTAATCATTAAGTAAAAAAAAAAAAAAATTCTAATTGATGAGTTTGTTCTGGGGCTTTTCTTGATGGAAATATCATTTCCCAAGTAATAAAGTATATATAGCAGTTTTTCTTTTCAAAAACAAAAAATACATATATAGAGAGTAATTGTATCACTGTCCTAACTTTTTATCCTATATTTCTTTTAAGAAATTTTCAAAACTGATTTTTCTTATGAATATCATTTCATTAAATTAAAAAGTAATTTTCTCATTGCGCTAAAGTGTATGTACTCATGTTTTTCAGTCATTATTGACCCGAATATAAAGAAGAATTTTAAAAATTTAGCTAAATTCAAAATTGCCAATGTGAATAAGAAGTTTAATTTGTTAACAGCAGCAATGATATAATTCACCGATCGACACCATCCAAGTGGCAAGTTCAACTTGGGGCCTGCAGAATTAGCTTAGTGCCACAGGTTGAAGATCTACTAATTTTATTTGGACGGAGTCAAATTCTATGAAACGAATTGTACCATTAAGTTCGTATGATTATTTATTATTTTATGGTATAAAGTTTAATTTTGCATTTTTTGAAGTAAATAGTAACACTCGATGTGGCACTCAATTCAGTTGATTGTCAAATTGCTTTGTAGATTGTCCAAAATCAGTCTTGGCAAAATCTTAGGCACATTTGGTAAAAAAATGTAGGATATTTGACATTAAGAAAAACTATTAGATGAAAATATGAAGGAATAGAGGAAAAAATCAAGTATTGTGAATTTGTGATCATGCCACCTAAGTTGAATCTAAATTTAAATCTGAATCTGAAGAGATATATGTTCAGAGCTGAGTCCTACAAGATTACACTTTGTCATGATCCATGTATAAATTAAAATTAACACACTACTTTTGGTGGGTCTCATTACGCACGTATTTTTATCATTTAGTTATTGATTTTTCCGTCCGTCTGTATTGATTAGTTGTAAGTACATGCTTTTTCATTCGAAATTCTCGATCCACCCCTTTTCAGATAGCATTATTGTCATCTTTGATTTACTATTCTTGTATCTATGATTGAATTTCATAATTTGTTCAATCCATTTTAATATAGAAATGACAAAAGTCTATTAAGCGCGTAATTAGTTTATAAATTTTTTAATAATCAAAGCTAAAATTGACAAGTACCTGCGTCTTAATCAAAAGACAAAAAAAAAAAAAAAAAGAGGATGTGTAATTCTTATATGATCACAAGACACGTGACAATTTGTCAAATTTCAATATTAGTTTAAGAAGATTTTCCCTGCGTATCTAGAGAAAAACCTTTTCTTATTTAAAACAAAAACTTCTAATAAGTCCAGATAAGCAATATCGAATGGAATGCAATTGACAATTAAAATTAGAAGAAGATTATTTTAGCTAATTTCGGCTAAAGTACATAAATTCCAAAGTGAATATATGTACAAGGTAGTAACATTTGTCAAATAACACACCCACAACTATGCTTTAAAAAAAAATAAAATAAAAAAATAACCCACAACGATGAACACCCTCGTATGGATTATGATAGTGAAAAGTCAAATCAAAATGCTTTGTTTTAGCTTTTTCTGTTCACTGTCTTTTTTTTAAAAAAAAGGTAAAAGCTAGGAATCCCGACTTTTCCTGTTCTAATTTTTTTTTTTAATTATTTAGCGATTAAAAAAATATTATTTAATAATATTATAAATTTTTTTCTTTAATAAATATTTTAAAAAGTTAAAAAAATGATGTAAAAAAAAAGACAAAAAATTTTTTTATCTAGTGGAGCTCCAATGGGAGCCCATTGGTGGGACTCATCCTTTTTTTTTCAGGAATATTTTGGTTTTTGAATTTGAGTCCCGAATATTTTTTTATTTTTATTTAAGAATTAAAAAAGTATCTGTATTGTAAATATTTTATTTTAAAAAAATCTTTAAAAATATAAAAAAAATAATGAAAAATTTTACCTTTTTCAGTGGGCCCTCGAGATGTAGCACTACTTGTTTTATTATTGATAGTAAGTATTTACTTTTTCCTCCATTATCATTATGATGAGTCAGTCGTATTTTTTACTTCACCTCTGTATTATTAATTGGACTGACGGAGACATTATAAAAAGTTAAAGGAAAATGATTGGCTTATTATTATTTTATTGTCTATTTATTACTTATTTTGTATTTGATTTTTTTAAAATTTTTTAAATTATTATTAATAAAATTATATATTTTTTTAAAAAATTAATAGCTAAAGATATTTAAAAAAATACTTAAAAAAAGGATAAAAAATAAAAAAATTTTAATATCTTATAAATAATAAATAAATAATAAAATAATAATAAACCTATCACTACCCGAAGTTAAGTTGAGTGAGACCTACCGCATTTTTCTCTTTCATTTAATTAAATTTTTGAGCCACACGAAGATACGGACACCTACCAGCTTTAATTTTTGGACCATGATTAAATTGTTGACTCCCTTTGTCTGCATATAAATATATATATATATATATATATATATATAGGGGTCCTAGTACGGACGGAGCTCCAACCATCTTTTCGAAAAGAAAAGAATCCGCTAGTTTCTAAGCTCAACAATTTTTTTTTTTAAATAACTTAATTTTATTTACTGAAATCGAAGTTACATATGTGACTAATCAATACAAAAAAATTCAGATTATTAGCCAAACTATACATCTGTTAGGGGCTTCCTCACCAACAAATTTCTTTGTGATGGACATTGTCTAAAATTTCTATACCTTCTCTCCTGACAACAGTTATGAGAGAAAGCGTTCTGTTAAAGCAAAACTAAACGACCTTTCTTCCAAAAGAAGAGAGGTACACCCACGCTCCATCCTCCCAATGAGGAGAAGTACAACCACACTCTCTCCTCTCAAGGAGTAAGAGTACAAATACCTACCTTCCTCTAAAAGAGGAGTAGGACTAACACCCACATTCCTCCAAAAGAGGAGTGAGACACTAATCTATTTTTTTATTAATAAAAACTAAACTAAACTAACAATTACAAATACAAAAAATAAAAATAAAAACTGGCTATGGGCTGTAAAATCAAATGGCCCAGCCTAAGACAAAAGCCCAGCTTGTGTGCTTGTGGGAGCCCAACCCGTTAGGGTTTCCAAAACTTTCTTCTGCCGCCGCCACCCATATTTCCTCTTTTCTTCCTTTGCATCTTCCCCCGCCGAGTCCCCTGCACCAGCTCACGAGAAAGGGCCTCATCGCAAAGATCACTGAAGTTTCACCCCGGCCCTCGCCCTCATGCCGCCATCTCTTGCCCAGTCTTACCCCAGTCCGGCGTACGTGCTTAGCATGCTCCGGAAATCATCCAAAATCAGCTCGGAGTAGCATGCTTCGGTTGGAGTTCTTCACGATTCACTCGCACGCAACTCCGAAAATCATGGTCCACTCGCAAGCGACTTTAGATGGACTAGTAGCATGCTTCAGAATGGCTGGTAGTAGGCTACGGTCATGCCGCCTATCTCAACCATCCCGAACGTGAACAACCCTCTGTTTTTCAAGATGAGAACAGAGCTCACGAGCGCATGCCGATACCCAACTTCGGAGGCCAAACAAACACTAACACAAAAATACCACCCCGGAGCAGAGGTGGTTACTAGAACCACTGCGTGAGAGATACACCAAAAAAGCCTTAAGCCACCGTTAACACAACCACCTCAAGCCTTATTATTAGAACTTAACCGACCTAAAACAAAGACAAGAGTAACCGGAGAGATAGGAGGGAGGGAGAGCCGAGGCTCCCACCTCCCTCTTGGGAGGATTATCGGCTTTGTTCTCTAGAGAGAGAGAGAGCAAGAGAGAGATCAAGCTAGAGTCAGTTTCAATTCTCTCCTGAAGTGAACCATATAGTTTCTAAGCTCAACATTGAAGAAACCAAATTCATCTCAAAAGAATTATTCATTCTCGTGATAAAAGAAAAACATGAGTCAGGTGTTATAATTTAACCAACACCAACAAAAAAGAAATTAAAAAAATTACAAGATTTTTTCTCTTGATTAAAGAGATCTGAAGAACTATTTTTCATCAAACATGTTTTGCAAGGGTCTACTATTTTCACACATGCATGCATGAAAAGAAAACACACATTTAAAAATCTAGAGAATTTTCCCTCCCCTAACAACGAATATTTTATGTGGCTTTAGAATTATGCATTTACCAAATTAGAACAAATAATATCAAGTACAGTTGAAAACATGAGGTTTTTTTGGGTGGGATTTAGTTTATCAAATTATCAATCATAGACTGAGTTTCTAATTTCAGAGAGTTACAATTAGTCTTCAATTGATGGAAGCCTATAGGAGGGCTTCAAAGGGACGATAGAGGCCGATAGGAGTGGCGGGACAGAAGGGAATGTTTTTTAACAAAGAGAGAGAGAGAGACAGGAGGAGGCCGACGGGAGGGAGGGAGCGAGAGAGAGAGAGAGAGAGAGAGAGAGAGAGAGAGAGAGAGAGAGAGAGAGAGAGAGAGAGAGAGAGAGAGAGAGAGAGAGAGAGCATAGGACTCAAAAAGTTAAATTGGGATATGGTGGATGTGAGTATATACTCAATGTTGCTCAAAGTCATACGCGGCAACTGCTTATTTGTTGGTGTAAAAGACCGTGTGACACCTGACCCGCTCTAAGTCTCTCTCATGACAAAAATCAGTCTGTCATAAGACCCACCAAAATAAGATATAGTTTGCACATGGATTATGACTAATATAAAATCTTATATGTAGGTTCTAGATCTGCACACAATATATCTCTTCAAAATTCATTGTAGAGTTTGTGTGGAGGACGAGAGTTTCCTGTCGTGGGTCGTGCAGAGTATTAATTTGAATGAATTGACCACCTACCTAATTTAGATAGCCAAGAGTTGTAGACAAATAATTTAATATTTTTGTTCAACTTGTCTAAATGAGTTGCATACTAATTACGAATTAATCAATTTTTTTATAGACTAGATCTTGCAAATCATAATAACTGCATTCCTTGCATAGAAATGTTAGAGATCATTGAAGTCATGGATTTTAAAAAAGAAAAAAAAAATTCTCGTAAAAAAGCTGCCAAAAAGTCTAACTCAAGCATTTTTGGAAGAGAACATAATTTAGAAATGACAAAAGTCTATTGAGAACATAATTACTGTGTATATATATATATATATTAATAATCAAAGCTAAAATTGACATGTGCCTACCGTTTAATTAAAAATAAAAAAAAAATATGTATTTCTTATATGCTCACAAGATACGTGACAAATTATTTTATATTAGTTTAAGAAGATTTTCTCAACCCGTAGATTTAGAGGCTAGGAAAACCTTTTCCTATTCAAAACAAAAACTTCTATCAAGCCCAGATAAACAATATTGAATGGAATGCAATTGACAATTAAAATAATAAAGAAGATTATTTTAGCTAATCTCGGCTAAAGTTCATAAATTCCGATGTGAATATTTGTACAAGGTAGTAACATTTGTCAAAGAGTTTTGCTATATACAAACACATTTACGTACTAATCTGTGTACTAATACTGATTCATTTATACTTAAAATTTAAATTAACACTGTTTTTAATAAAATTTACTTTTTGACCAATTACATCACATTAGTATACAGATTAGTACACAATTGTACTTGTAACTATATTTTTCCTTTGTCAAATAACACACCCACAACTATGCTCAGAAGAAGGGCAAAAAAAAAAAAAACCTCCACAACGATGGACACCATCGCACAGATTATGATAGGGAAAAGTCAAATCAAAATGCTTTTTTTTTCTTTAAAAATCAAAATGCTTTGTTTAAGCCCTTTTGTTTTGTTCTTTGTCTTATTTTATTTTACAAAAATGTTATTTGCACACGGCGTGGCGTACTCTTCACGTACACGCGTCTACGTGGCTTAGTTAATGAAACGGTGCATTGCGTTTCATTAAGCCCTTTCTGTATTTTTGAACCGCATCGATGATTCCCCCAGGCCTTATCGTTCTGCCTCCCCTCTTCCTTCACGTACAGAAGCCAGATGAAATTAGGACTAGACAACGGCTGCCTCCACACTTCTCTAGTCGTCGATTCCAGAAATTTCCAGGTAAACGATTGTTTAGCGAAACCCATTTTAAAACCAAGTCGTGGGAAACCCATTTCAAAACCAGAAATTTCAAAATTGAAACCAGGTCGTGCGAAACCCATTTCAAAACCAGAAATTTCCTGCACCTTCATGCTGCAGAAAACACCCATTTGAAACCAAGTCATGCGAAACCGATTGTTCAGCGAGGGAAGAAATTTCCTGCACCTTCGCACTTCTCTCGTCGTCGATTCCAGAAGCTTTGCATCCATTGTTGAGGTACGCGTTTAGAACTTCCTCTTCCTACTGTTTAGAACTTCATCTTCTTTTGCATTTCGAGAATCCTAGTAGATTGTTGAAGGTGCAGGGTTCCGAAAATGTTGAACTCGGGAAACGGTTTGAGTGTGGTCTGTATTGTCCACATTATTCTGGAAATCACCAGATCTTGTCCCAAGAAAAAGAATTTGGGCCTAGTTGAAGCATTATATTGCTTGGCTAAAGAGGTCACAAAAACAATTTGCTATATGGTTTGCCCGTGATTAGTAGGTTTGGCTTTATTGGAAGAAGAATAGTCTTGTTGAATGCCTTGTTAGAACTTATCAACTTCAGAATTTTGATGACACAAAGTCAAGTTGTCCTTGAATCCTAGCTTGATGGTTTGGATGATTTTAAGATTTGGGGTAGATTTGGGTACACATTATATTACAAGAGCACAAGAAATGTGTCAGGCTATATGTGAAATTTCAACTTGATTGAGCTTTTCAAAAACTTCTTACACTATCAACAGTGAGATTAGAATTTTACTTGCAATAAAGGTTATAAAGTTGGGGGATAGAGCCTTCATGGTTAACAATATAAATAGTTGCTATTTTTTTAGAAAAAATTTTATTCATCATCTCATGATTTGGCATTAGACGAGATTAAAAGTAAAATATAATAAATAGTCTCCAATCATCAAATGCCACATTATTGGATAATGAGAATTTGAATGATGAGTAACATTACTCATTTTTTTAAGCGACTCAACATTGACATTGAGTTCAACTTCTACCCACACATTCTAAATTCCTAAATTTTTATTATGTGATTCCTGAATCTGTGATTTGGCTTGGGCGATCGTTCCCTGTAACTTTGAACAATTCAAGCATTTCATTTATGGGTTAAAAGGGTCAAAACAAAAAACAAATATTTTCTTTGTATTAGATTGGAAGAAATTCATGTGTTCTTTAAACGTGTGAGAAGTATGCATTTCCATCATAAGTTTAACAAAATGATAGACTGACCGAGGGAAATTTTTAAAAAATATTATAGGGAAATGAGTTTATGATGAGCTAATTTTAAACCCATTTCAAAACCGCACCTTCACGCTGCAGAAAACACCCATTTGAAACCAGGTCGTGGGAAACTAATTTCTTTCTCCACCATTTTTTAAGCATTCATCAGTCCATACTTGGTTAGAGATTATGTAGAAAGAATATTTACTGTGATGCTCTTGAGCTTAGTTTCTCCCACCATGTCCGTCGACCTTCCGAAGGCCTTAGTTTATGAAGCTTTGCCTTTGTCTCCCATAACCTAATTTTGTATTCTTTTTTCCATGCCTCAAAACTGAGCCTAAGTTTCCGAAGTTCACAATCGGGATTTACAACAGAAGCTGATTGCCCTGGTTTGATCTCTACTAGAGCTCTGGCATCATTGTTAAAAATCCAAAGAATATGTCATCATCGACGACAACATCTTCTTCCTCTTTTGCCAAACAAAAGAGGGGTAATCCATTATGTTTCTGTGAGATTGAAGCCCAACTGAGATACTCAAATACTCAAAATAATCCAGGACGACCCTTCTTAGGTTGTCCAAAGTACAACAAAGAGGTAACTAAATTCATATTTAGTTAAATTATTTTTTTGATGTTCATCTAACATTTTTGCTTCAAATGTGTATAAAATCACAGGGATTACCATATTTTAAGTATTTCAAATGGGTAGATGGCCATGAATACCCATTGTCGGACCCAAGTGAAACTCACACTGAATTTTCCAGCAAGGAGAAGGAGCTGAAGAAAAAACTGGTCGATATTGAAAAGATCATTATTGATTTGCGTAAAAGAGTAGACGAATTCGAGTTCATACTATCCAATAGAAATGAGGAGTTACTGAAGGAGTTGGTGGCTGTTGTACATGAAGCAGAAATAAGACGTTCACGCACATTAGTCCGTGGGTTTTGGGCTTTAGCATTTGTTGTAGCATATTACTTGGTGGTGCATAAGTAATTTCAGATTAGTGTTAGAATTTAGTTGCTTCTGTATATATAATGTCCTCTATATATTAGTGAAACTTGTGAACCATGTTTCCGTTTGCAGCTGAAACGTCTACTCTTACCATGCGCATGCATTTTTTGTCATCCATTTCTTGTTGGAATGGAAATGATTCATGGGATGGATGTTTTAGTTATGTCAAAGTTGAAATTATTTTGTATTACTGAATGACAGAGTTGCTCGGAAATGATTCATGCGGCCAGTGGGAATTTAATATCAAAACATGTAATATTTTGCATTCAGTTTTGGTAAATTATATGGCTGAAAAACGCCAACTTGTATTTTATTACAAGTTCCATGCATCCTGCGTATAAGAAGCCTGTAAATAACTTCTATTATGTCTTGCCTTATTGTCTATTATCCTGTAAATAAGAAGCCTGCTAGCACAAGATAGAAATCCAAAGAATTTAAATCATCTAACTGTTAGAATAGGAGGAAACGGGTCAGCAAGAGTATTGGTTTAGCACCCAAATAATCAACCCACATTTTTTCATTCATTTAGTTAGTGAAAGACCTTCCGAAGGCTATTGCACAACTTGTGCATCCTGCATTACAAAATACAAACAATACTCAAAACCTTTGACTGACTCAAATTCATCCCAACCTCTGGTTGAACACTAAATACATCCAACATTTGCAATAGCCCGTACGCACTCAATTGAGGACCTTTAATTCACTGCACGTAGCTAGCTAATCACGTACAATCTAACCCGTGCCCCTTCAATATACTTTCTGTTAGGAAGACATTCGGATTATATGCTGTAGAATGCTCGGATCCAGGGGTCAGCATGCTAAAGTATTCATTAATGAGTACCTACACAACACAATCCGAATTTTGTGTTAGATAAATTACAAAAATAAATTGTTCAAATATTGCTCATATTTACTGGAAATTTCGCATTGGTGATATAATTCCTGCCTATAGTCTGTATAATTTAATTTCATTTAACATTAGTGCATTCATTCATAGCTCCTGTAGCTCTACAACTAATTAGGCCAAGCAACTTAAGTGACTATTACTAATAATTCAAATACTCTAATACCAAGATTACCAAAGTATCAACACCGTGGGTGGCTATATTTATTTTAGGTTGAAACCCATCACTTTGTTAGATTTTTATATGACTATTCATTCCATTACTGACAAGATTACCAAAGTATCAATCCATTCAAATACTCAAAATAACCACATTACCAATAATAAACTTAAAAGTCACTGACCATCTACGGGTTGTGATCCATCAACCGGTTGTGATCCATCCAACCCAAAGAACATCTGCAAGGAGTAATAGCAGTTTCTTAGTGTAATGTCAATATTACAGTTCTCGCTAAAAAAGAAATAGAATATTACTATTTCTTGACTCGCGATCATTGATTCTTGGTGCTTCCTTCGACATTTTTCAACAATTGAGTTGTCTTCAACAAGCTGGTCATAACATAACAAACGCAAAAATATAATACAACCCAAAGATTATTTTTCAAAAATATAATACTCCATCATCTAACTGAGCTGTCTCGGCAACGACATCCTCAGTTTCCATACAATCTGCTCTATCTTTTCCGCTTTCTTCAACTTCAGCGGAGGTACATGGGATATCAGTTTCGGGAGACAAGTCTTTTATATCACCTCTTTCATTTGCGGCGGATCCAGTAGTCATAACAGAAGTTGGGTAACCAGAATCGTACTAAAAGAAAAGGGAAATTTTTTTAATAACATATGACATTAATATTAAAAGTAAAACTAAAAATTTACAAAAGTTCAAGAATACAATTGTATCACCTCTTGAATATTGCATGGATATTGGTAGCCATCTAGCTGTTGCATTAGACTTGGTGACCACGTAAGAAGTTCTCCATAGTAACCGTGCATGTGCATGTAATTTCTGAATGTTAGAGAAGTTGACGGTATGCCCTAACATGTTATTACACAAGTTATTCATGTACAAAATCCATGGATATCAACCCAACATAGTCCAACAAATTAACTAAAAATATAACACACCGTGGTTGGGAGATTTGAGCTAGATGGTGTTAGGGGAGATGAGTGTTCTTCCCCTTTTTCCATGATGAGAAGAGATGAACTGTAAAATTCCACAAAAGTAGATAAAATATGCCTTACAAGTAGTACATCTTTAATGAAAAACTTGGAAATAAACACAACTGAACTTGGAGCCGAAATTTAGTAATACTTAACTTAATTGGTCTAAAAATTTATTAAATATATGTCATAAGTTTTCCAAATTAATACCAAATTGACCCTTTGATTTCAATTAACAATATCAAAATTGATTTAGCCATAACATTGTAAGTACTGAAATTTTTGTCTAGATTTCTACCTTCATCAAATTTGAATGAAACTTCAAATTTTTGTTTCTAACATAAATAAACGTCACTGCCATGTATATAAATAAGCTCTGATTTTAGCTTTCCATTAAAATGGAGATAGATATGAAGCCAACGACAACACTTGAAATTACCAGTAATTCGAAGTTTTAAAATAGCAAAAACTATTGAATTCAATTAAACTATTTATTTATTTTGGTACATTTTCCATAAACCAGCATAAAGTGAAAATGCAAAGATACTTATCCTTAAAAAAAAAAAAAAAAAGTCTGCACAATTTAACACTAGGAAATTTCTTACAGACCCGAATTTTCAAGCTGATGACTGATTATCAAGATCATCAACATGCCGCCAAAAGGTTAAGCAAAAGTTGATGAATCATTTAATTCCATCAAACCCAAGTAAAGTCGATGAGTTAGATTTTATTTTATTCTGTTGATTCAACTCATTGTTGTTTTATTATACAGATTCTATGGCATCTTTCTGATAAAGATATTATACATGAAGAAACTGTGCTAAAGTGGGATGATGAGAATCTTTCAAATATGCTGATGATTCAGATAAAGTTTTGGTTAAGTAGTCAGAAAAATTCATTCAAGTAAGTATTATTATTAACCTTTTTGCCTTTTTTTTTTTTAAAACAAAAGGGGAAACATATACTAACTTAACTTAAATTAGTTGTTCCAAATATGTTAACGACTTTGTAATTTCATTTCTTTCACAATGACTCTTCTTACTTAGTCAACAGATGAATATTTCCTATTCATTTTCTCCTCTTACCTCTTAGCCTACAGATGAATTTCCTATTCATTTTCATTCATCAAACTTAAAATACCATCTCTCCCAGATTGTTCAACAGAGATAAGGCTAGCACAACCCGAAAATCAATGGCCATCGTTGGAGCCATGCAAATACACAAGCAGTAAGTTTTTAAGTCCGAAATTACGTTAACTACACATTCTATACAGAGCATTCTATACAGAGGATTTTCAACATGAAATAAAATTTGACCCAAACGTGAGACCCACTAGATTTTGTACAAAGACCCAAACGCAAATCTGGTGATTTCTAGAATAATGTGGACAATACAGACCACACTCAAATCGTTTCCCGAGTTTAACATTTTCGGAACCCTGCACCTTCAACAATCTACTGGGATTCTCGAAATGCAAAAGAAGATGAAGTTCTAAACAATAGGAAGAGGAAGTTCTAAACGCGTACCTCACCAATGGATGCAAAGCTTCTGCAGCGTGAAGGTGCGGTTTTGAAATGGGTTTCGCACGACCTGGTTTCAATTTTTTTTTTTTTAAATATATTGGCTGACGTGGCATTAAGCCACATCAGCGGTTCCGCAACGGGTACCCAGCGGTAGGTACCTGTAGCAGTGTTGTTTATTTTAAGGAAAAAGCTAGCGATCCATGACTTTCCCATTTTAATTCTTTTTTAAAATTCTTTTTATTTAGTGATTAAAAAAATATTGTTTAATAATATTGAAAATATTTTTCTCTAAAACATATTTAGAAAAGTAAAATAAAAATGATGTGAAAATAAAAAAAAATAAAAATAAAAAATTTACCCAGGGAGCTCTAGTGGGAGCTCAACGGTGGGACCCACCATTTTCTTTTATTAGAAATGCTTTGGATCCCAAATTTGGGTCCCAAATTTGTGTCTTGAATGCTTTTTATTTTATTTTATTTAGTGATTAAGGAAGTATTTTATAGTGATTAAAAAATATTATTTAATAATATTGAAATTTAAAAAAAATATTTAGAAAAGTTAAAAAAAATGATGTGAAAAAAAAAGTTAAATTATTGCCTCTCTCTCTATACATATACATATATATAGGGGTCTCTAAGTACGGATGGAGCTCCAACCCTCTTTTATTTTCTCTCCACTAGTTTCTAAGCTCAACATTGAAGAAACAAAATTCATCTTAAAAGATTTATTCATTCTCGTGACAAAAGAAAAACATGAGCACCAAGTTATAGTTTAACCAACACCAGCAAAAAAGAAATTAAAAAAAAAAATTACAAGATGTTTTCTCTTGATTAAAAAGATCTGAAGAAATATTGTTCATCAAACATGTTTTGCAATGGTCTTACTATTTTTTTAGAGAGAGAGAGAGATTGGGCACAAGACTCGAAAAATTAAATTGGGATATGTTGCATGTGAGTTTATACTCAATGTTACTCAAAGTCATACGTGGCAGCTGCTTATTTGTTGGTGTAAAAGACTGTGTGACATCTGATCCACTCTAAATCTCTCCCATGAAAAAAATCAATTTGTCACGAGACCCACCAAAGTAAGATATGGTTTGTACATAGATCATGACTAATATAAAATCTTATAAGTAAGTTCTAGATCTGCACGTGATATATCTCTTCAGAACTAATTATAGAGTTTGTGTGGACGATGAGAGTTTTCTGTCTTGGGCCGTGTAGAGTATTAATTTAGATGAATTGACCACCTGCCTAATTTGAATAGCTAAGAGTTGTAGACAAATAATTAAATATCTTTGTTCAACTTGTCAAAATGGATTGAATACTAATTATGAATTAATTAATTTATTTATAGACTAAATCTGGTAATTCATAATAACTGCATTTCTCTTAGAGAAATGTTAGAGATCATCGAAGCCATGGATTATTAAAAATCTTTCCTTGTAAAAAATTAGAAAAAAAGTACTATATATATATTTATATATGAAAAATTATAGAAAATTAATTAGATATTACTTTTCTTAGCTGTTTTTTTTTTTTAATAAATACCAACACATAAGGGTGGTGTTTTGCAAATACGTATGTTTTTTTAATCATTTTTAATATTCCCAAATTTTGGCACATGCAAAAATTTTTGCCTTAACCCAATCTAACTCAAGTATTTTTGGACCCGTGACAAATTTGTCCATATTGGTTTAAGAAGATTTTCTCAACCCGTGGATTTTGAGGAAAGCCTTTTCCTATTCAAAACAAAAACTTATATCAAGTCCAGATGACCAATATTGAATGAGTTGCAAGAGACAATTAAAATAAGGCTCGTTTGGATATACAGTTTAAATAAGATGAGATAAAATATTTTGAACATTAATAAAATTTTTGAATTAAGATAAAATAAAATACTTTATAACAAAAATATATATTTAGATAATGAGATAAGATGAGATAGTTTTTAATTTTTAAGATTTGAAAAAAAGTACAAGTCCCACTATTCAAAAAAAAATTGTCTACTGTTCATGCATTATTTATACAATATTTATGTCAGATTATACTGTTTATATATTGTCTACCTACTATTTATATCAGACTTTTATTGTTTATGTACTGTTCATTACTGTTTATTTAAGAAGATATTTTTAAAATTTAAAGATAAAATATAATATATTTAAATAAAAAAATTTAGTTTACCGTATAGTTATGAAAACACCTCATCTGTGTTTGGATAGAAAAGAAGATTATTTTAGTTAATTTCTTCAGAAATTCATAAATTTCAATGTGAAAACTTTATACAAGTAGTAATATTTGTCAAATAATGCACCCACAACGATGGACATTTCGTACGGATTGTGACAGTAAAAAGTCCAATCAAAACGTAATTATTTTGATGAGTCCTTATAAATATTATTTCTGATCTGTTTTCAGCTTTGTTTTTTATTTTTCTGATCTCTGCCTTACTTTTCCTTTTTTTTTTTTCATCGGTTGTAAGTATTTGCTTTTTCATCCATTGTAACGAGTCAGTGATATTTTCAGCTTCGCCGCTCTACTATTAATTACACTGATGGTGACTCTGTGTTACTCGATGCTCTGTTTTTTTTTTAACAAAAAAAAAAACACTTTCTACTCATTTAAATCTACAAATTACGTAATAGAAAAAACTCATAAACAATGAACTTCTGAAAAAAAGAATAAGAGTATTGGTATTGGATTGACTATCTTAATCTTTAAAATTTGAAGAATATGTAACTTTTTATTTTTTAGCTAATCACTTAACTTTTAAAACCTACATTAGATTAGCTATCACATTCTCTATAATAATAAAATATTATTATCTTATAATTTTTATTTTTTTAATTACTTTTTTATTTTATTTTTCTAATGTGATATAACCTCCAATAATCATATTCCTTTTAATATTCATAATCAAATAATCTATAATATAATAATCTTATATGTATATAAATGACAAAATCTCATATGTACAAAAAAATTTCATATGTACACAATCCATAATAATCCCATTTCTATAATATAATAAACTCAAAATATAATAAAATAACATGAGAAAATAACCCCCCACCGGCATATAATAAAATAACAACCCAACATTTATATATGACAACTTAATGCTGCCCAAAATAACAACCCAACTTGTGTGCATCGGCAACATCAGATTTTTGACAATATTCTAACTCCAACAACACTTGTGTGCATCTACATGCATAATTATAGCCCAACAGCCCTACAAAATACAAGTATCTCTAACATAAAGTCTGTCCAACAGCCCTACATAACAGTCCAACAAAAAGCCATACAAGTATCCTATGTTTTGTTGTCGTTGGCAGTGGAGCTTCTGCATTGGTTTCACTCCTAGAGAGGGCTTGGTTATATATTCTGTTGCATACATTGATGGTAGTCGAGGTCAAAGGCCTGTGGCCCACAGGTTGAGTTTTGTGGAGATGGTTGGATGCAATAGAGATCCCAATGATCCACATTACAGAAAAAATGCCTTTGATGCAGGGGAAGATGGCCTTGGAAAAAATGCACACTCTCTTAAGAAGCTTTATAGTTGTTACTTATTGCATATTTATTTTCTGTGAAAGTTTACTATTTCCTCTAGTGTAACTTGATTGGTATGAAACAATACTATGATTCACAGGGATGTGATTGTTTGGGATATATCAAATACTTTGATGCCCACTTTACCAACTTCACCGGAGGTGTTGAAACGATTGAAAATTGTGTAAGTTTGCATGAAGAGGACCATGGAATTCTATGGAAGCATCAAGATTGGAGAACAGGCTTAGCAGAAGTTCGAAGGTCTAGACAGCTATCGGTGTCTTTTATACGGAATGGATATGCCTTAACTGATAAAACCAGAGTAAAATGCCACCAAAAAAATCCCAAAAACATTAAGAAAATCAAACCCAAACAACAAAATCAAGATGAAAGAATCAAGGTTAGGGTTTTGGATTTTACCGTGTTGTTGGGCGATCAGCGTTGGAGTGAAGCCGTGGCGGTGCCGTGCTCGAGAGAAGATGAAAGAGAAGAGCTGTGTGCGAGAAAGGGGGAAGAAGAAGAGAAAGAACAGAAAAAAAAAAAATAGAAGAAAAGCAAGAAGGGAGAGACACGGGAGACGGAAGAAGAAGAGAAAGAAGAAAAAAAATTGGAAGAAGAGAGGATGTGAATCGTGATACGCCGGAGGGAAGAGGACCACGGGAGAGGAGCCGAAATAATAAAGAAAGAATTTGGACGTGCTACAGGACTTTTCAAAGATGAAAAAAGAGATGAAAATACTGTAGCTTAAAATTGATATAAAAAGGCTTTAACCAATCCGATGAAGGTGTTTTATTCATAAAATCGGTCAAATATGAAGATGAAAAGTCATTTAAACAAACCGATGCCATTGCTTAAGAGCCAAGAGCCAAGAAGCTAATCGCTCGGTCATTCATTCTCATTATTATATCTACTGTAATAATATATTTGTTTAAGATTTATACACTAATATAGTATTTAGTAATTCTGTACCTTCTTATGATGTATCGTTTCTCTAATTTTAGTCGGAAGACAGTTGAAATTTATTAAGTCCCATTTGGATGTTTAGATAATTTAATTTAATTTCATCTCATCTTAATTTTCAATATTCAAATATCACTTAAATATACACTTTTTAATTTTAGATCATCAACTTTTTCGTCTAATCATTATTCAATCATTATAATTTTTCTAAAATTTCAAATAAAATATAAAAACAATTCAACTTTTTTTAGTCTCAAGACAAAATAATATTAAAAAATTATATTATAACAATATTTTAATTTTCTAATAGTTTAATTTAATTTTTTTTATCCGTTTTTAAAATTTCTTAAAATATCTTAATTCAAACTATTTTAATATTATATACAAAATATATTTTTACTATTTATAAATTTTTCATATAATCTTTCCAAACTCTATAATGTCTTCTCACGGGATATATGTACAAATGTATTACAAGATTCCATATTGGTTGTGATCCATGTGTAAGTTGTTACTGTCAGTCTCATGACACGTTTATTTTTGTCATTTAATCACTCATTTTTCTACCTTATTATATTTACTAGCTGTACATAAGTGTTTTTTCTTCTTGTGCAAACTGCTACAGTGCGTCTCATGACACGTTTATTTTTATCATTTAATCACTCATTTTTCCACTCAACTATTTTTACTAGCAGTACCTAAGTGATTTTTCCTTATGTGCAAACTGCTACGATAGGTCTCATAACACGCTTATTTTTGTCATTTAGTCACTCATTTTTCCACTTCACTATTTTTACTAGCTGTACCTAAGTGCTTTTTCCTCAAGTGCAAACCGCTACGGTGGGTCTCATCACACACTTATTTTTATCATTTAGTCACTCATTTTTTCACACCACTATTTTTACTAGTTCCACCTTAGTGCTTTTTCTTCATGTGTAAACTGATACAGTCGGTCTCATGACACGCTTATTTTTGTCATTTAGTCCCTCATTTTTCCACCCCACTATTTTTACTAGCTATACCTAAGTGCTTTTGCCTCATGTGGAAACTTAAGGTGTGTCTCATGACACGCTTATTTTTGTCATTTAATTACTTATTTTTCCATTCCATTACGTTTACTAGCTGTACCTAAGTACTTTTTTCTCAAGTGCAAACTGCTATGATGGGTCTCATGACATGCTTATTTTTGTCATTTAGTCACTCATTTTTCCACTCCATTATTTTTACTAGCTGTACCTAAATATTTTTTCTTCATGTGCAAACTGCTACGGTGGGTTTCATGACACGTTTATTTTTGTCATTTCGTCACTCATTTTACAACTCCACTATTTTTACTAGTTGTACCTAAGTGCTTTTTTCTCATGTGCAAACTACTACGATGGGTCTCATAAACCATTTACTTTTGTCATTTAGTCACTCATTTTTTCACCCCACTATTTTTAGTAGTTGCACCTATGTGCTTTTTTCACATGTGCAAACTGCTATGATGGGTCTTAGGACACATTTATTTTTATCATTTAGTCACTCATTTTTCCACTCCACTATTTTTACTAGCTATACCTAATTGCTTTTTCCTCATGTGCAAACTGCTGCGGTGGGTCTTATGACACGCTTACTTTTGTCATTTTGTATCACATTTTTCTATTCCACTATTTTTACTAGCTATAACTAAGTGCTTTTTCCTCGTATGCAAACTGCTACGGTGGGTCTCATGACACGCTTACTTTTGTCATTCAATCCCTCATTTTCCACTCGACTATTTTTACTAGTTGTACATAAGTGCTTTTTCCACTTGTGCAAACTGCTACGGTGGGTCTCATGACACACTTAGTTTTGTCATTTAGTCACTCATTTTTCCACTCCATTATTTTTACTAGCTGTACCTAAATATTTTTTCTTCATGTGCAAACTGCTACGGTGGGTTTCATGACACGTTTATTTTTGTCATTTCGTCACTCATTTTACAACTCCACTATTTTTACTAGCTGTACCTAAGTGCTTTTTTCTCATGTGCAAACTACTACGATGGGTCTCATAAACCGTTTACTTTTGTCATTTAGTCACTCATTTTTTCACCCCACTATTTTTAGTAGTTGCACCTATGTGCTTTTTTCACATGTGCAAACTGCTATGATGGGTCTCAGGACACGTTTATTTTTATCATTTAGTTACTCATTTTTCCACTCAACTATTTTTATTAGCTGTACCTAATTGCTTTTTCCTCATGTGCAAACTGCTGCGGTGGGTCTTATGACACTCTTACTTTTGTCATTTAGTATCACATTTTTCTATTCCACTATTTTTACTAGCTATAACTAAGTGTTTTTTCCTCGCATGCAAACTGCTACGGTGGGTCTCATGACACGCTTACTTTTGTCATTCAATCCCTCATTTTCCACTCGGCTATTTTTACTAGTTGTACCTAAGTGCTTTTTCCACTTGTGCAAACTGCTACGGTGGGTCTCATGACACACTTAGTTTTGTCATTTAGTCACTCATTTTTCCACCCCACTATTTTTACTAATTGTACCTAAGTGCTGTTTCCTTATGTGCAAACTACTACGATAGGTTTCATGACATGCTTATTTTTATCATTTAGTCACTTATTTTTCCACCCCACTATTTTTACTAGCTGTACCTAAGTGCTTTTTCCTCATGTGCAAACTGTTACGGTGGGTCTCATGACATACTTATTTTTATCATTTAGTCATTCATTTTTCCACCCTGTTATTTTTATTAGCTTTACCTAAGTGCTTTTTTCTCATGTGCAAAATGCTACAGTGGCTCTCATGACACACTTATTTTTTTCATTTAGTCACTTATTTTTCCACCCGACTTTTTTTACTACCTGTACCTAAGTGATTTTTCCTCATGTGCAAACTGTCACGATAGGTCTCTTGAAACGTTTATTTTTGACATTTAGTCACTCATTTTTTCACCCCACTATTTTTACTAGCTGTACCTAAGTGCTTTTTCTTCATGTGCAAACAGCAACGATGAGTCTCATGACATGCTTATTTTTATTATTTAGTCACTCATTTTTCCACCCCACTATTTTTACTAACTGTACCTAAGTGCTTTTTCCTCTTATGCAAACTACTACGGTGGGGCTCATGACAGGCTTATTTTTGTCATTTAATCACACATTTTTTCACCCCACTATTTTTACTAGTTGTACCAAATGCTTTTACCTCATGTGCAAACTGGTACGGTGGGTCTCATGAAACGCTTATTTTTGTTCATTTAGTCACTCATTTTTTTCACTCCACTATTTTTACTAGTTTTACCTGACTGCTTTTTCCTCTTGTGCATACTACTAAGGTGGGTCTCATGACACGCTTATTTTTGTCACTTAGTCACTAATTTTTCCACCCCACTATTTTTACTAGTTGTATCTAAGTTCTTTTTCCTCTTGTGCAAACTACTACGGTGGGTCTCATGACATGCTTAGTTTTGTCATTTAGTAACTTATTTTTCTACCCCACTATTTTTACTAGCTGTACATAAGTATTTTTTCCTCATGTGCAAACTGTTACAGTAGGTTTCATGACACGCTTATTTTTGTCATTTAGTCGCTCATTTTTCCACCCACTATTTTTAGTAGCTGTACATAAGTGTTTTTTTCCTCATGTGCAAACTGATACAGTAGGTTTCACGATACGCTTATTTTTGTCATTTAGTCACTCATTTTTCCCCCCACTATTTTTACTAGCAATACTTAAGTGTTTTTTCCTCATGTTCAAACTGTTACGGTGGGTCTCATAACACGCTTATTTTTGTCATTTTGTCATTGATTTTTTCACTCTACTATTTTTACTAGCTATACCTAGGTGCTTTTTCCTCATGTGCAAACTGCTTCGGTGGGTCTCATGACACGCTTATTTTCATCATTTAGTCACTCATTTTTCCACCCCATTATTTTTACTAGTTGTACCCAAGTGCTTTTTCCTCATGTGCAAACTGATACAGTGGGTCTCATGACACGCTTATTTTTGTCATTTCATCACTCATTTTTCCCCCCACTATTTTTACTAACTGTACCTAAGTACTTTTACCTCATGTGAAAATTGCTACGTTGGGTCTCATGACACGCTTCTTTTTGTCATTTAGTCACTCATTTTTCCATTGCACTATTTTTGCTTGCTGTACCTAATTACTTTTTCCGCTTGTGTGCAAATTGCTACGGTGGGTCTCCTGACATGCTTATTTTTGTCATTTAGTCACTCATTTTTTCACTCCATTATTTTTACTAGTTGTACCTAAGTGTTTTTTCCTCATGTGCAAACTTCTACGGTGGGTCTCATGACACACTTATTTTTGTCATTTAGTCACTCATTTTTCCACTCCACTATTTTTTCTAGCTGTACCTAAATGCTTTTTCCTCATGTGCAAACTGCTATGGTGGGTCTCACGAAACATTTAATTTTGTCATTTAGTCACTCATTTTTCCACCCCACTATTTTTACTAGTTGTACCTTAGTGTTTTTTTCATATGTGCAAACTGCTACGGTAGGTCTCAGGACACGTTTATTTTTATCATTTAGTCACTCATTTTCCACTCCACTATTTTTACTAGCTATACCTAAGTGTTTTTTCCTCATGTGCAAACTGCTACGGTGGGTCTCATGACACGCTTATTTTTGTCGTTTAGTCATTCATTTTTCTATTCTACTATTTTTACTAGCTGTACCTAAGTGCTTTTTCCTCATGTGCAAACTGGTTTGGTGGGTCGCGAGACACGCCTATTTTATTCATTTAGTCAGTCATTTTTCCCACCTCTAACAGATTTTCAAACGGATTTCTAGAGTACTAAAACAAAAGTAAAGCGAAAAATGCTTGAAATCATAAGACACACCTTCAAATTAAGTGCGTTGATTCTTCTCTAGAGCCAACAGTAAAGTTCCGTTAATTTATGATCGAGTTGAAGATGATAAAATATCAACCATGCCACCACTGGGAAATAAGAGAAAAGTAAGAAATGAAGGATAAGGATGGAACAACAAGAGAGAACGTGAGAGAAAAAACATGAAAGAATGAGAGGGAAAGGAAAAAAGCACTAAGAAAATGAGGATGAGATATGCAAAGCAGAGGTCCTCACCAGGAAAAATAAGTGTATCATGAGACCCACTAAAGAAGCGATAAGTTTTGCACATGGAATCTTGTAGGTAGGATCTATATCTATACACGATATATCTCTTCATAATTTATTGTAGAGTTTGAAAGAAAAAGAATTCTAAGTAATTACAAAAATTTAATAACACCATAAAAAAGGAGAGCCATACTATATAGTATATATTAAAAGTATACAATTATATATTAGCAAGAGTATTATTACTCCAGCTAGCTAGGAATGATGATTACGTTTATGAGTTTCTGTCTAACAGATTTTCAATCAGATTTCTAGTGTACTAAAACAAAAGTAAAGGGGAAAATGCTTGAAATCATAAGACACACCTACAAATTAAGTGCGTTGATTCGTCTCTAGAGCCAATAGTAAATCTCAGTTAATTTATGATTGAGTTGAATAGGATAAAATATCAACCATGCCACCACTAGGATATAAGAGAAAAGCAAGAAATGAAGGATAAGGAGGGTACAATAAGAGAGAATCTGAGAGGAAAAACATGAAAGAATGAGAGGGAAAGGAAAAAAGCAAAAAGAAAAGGAAGATGAGATACGCAAAGCAGAGGTCCTCACCAGGAAAAATAAGTGTATCATGAGACCCACTAAAGAAGCGATAAGTTTTGCATATGGAATCTTATAGGTATGACCTATATCTATACAATATATCTCTTCAAAATTTATCATAGAGTTTGAAAGAAGAAGAATTTTAAGTAATTACAAAAATTTAATAACACCATAAAAATGTAGAGCCATACTATATAGTATATATTAAAGTATACAATTATATATTAGCAAGAGTATTATTACTCCAGCTAGCTAGGAATCATGATTACGTTTATGAGTTTCTCTCTAACAGATTCTCAAACGGATTTCTAGAGTACTAAAACAAAAGTAAAGCGGAAAATGCTTGAAATCATAAGACACACCTACAAATTAAGTGCATTGATTCTTCTCTAAAGCCAACAGTAAAGTTCAGTTAATTTATGATTGAGTTAAAGAGGATAAAATATCAACCATGCCACCAATAGGAAATAAGAGAAAGCAAGAAATGAAGGATAATGAGGGAACAATAAGAGAGAACGTGAGAGGAAAAACATGAAAGAATGGGAGGGAAAGGAAAAAAGCAAAAAGAAAAGGAGGATGATATACGCAAAGCAGAGGTCCTCACCACGATTGAGGCGCACGCGAGAAGGGGGTCAAATAAAGAAGCAAGCGGCCAAATGACTTCTTCTTCATCCTCTCAAAGGGGAACTCCATCGAGAGGGTATTCTCTAGCAAATATATTTAAAATTTCTATTGCACAGTGATAAATGAGAGATTATAAGAGACTGTTAACAAGCATATTTATAGTAGATTCCTTCTCCATAAATGTTTGTGGATATAGGTATTATGCAAAATCACATAAATATTTATGTCTCAATCTCTTACTTTCCTTACATTTGTTTTCTATACACCGCCCTTGAAGTATGTACTAACACCGTACGACCGCACCAGACCACTATTAGGAGTTTCAGACCACACCGATTGAGACTCAAATTGTCATAACGGGCTGGGAATGACTTATTTTTCCCTTTCAACTTATTGTGCTATTTTTTATGCATCAACATTTGAAGTATTGATTTAAGATATTAGGAAGAAATTACTCTTCTTTTATTCTTTTTCTGCCCATCTTCTAGCAATCCTTTTTTTTCATAAAAAATGGGTAGAGGTCAAAGTCATGTATTCTTAAAATATAGTCATTGAAAAAAATCAGCCAAAAAATATGATATATTTGCTTCACAAAAGTAAAAGGTTAAAAAAAAAAAAATACAGAGAGGCAAACGAATGGCAATTTAGTGAATATGTAATATTGTATATCTTTATATATGAGAAATTATAGAAAAAATTAGACATTATTTTTTAAGCTTTTTTTATTTTTTTATTTTTATAAATAAGAATATAGGGGCGTTGTTTTTCAATTTTGTATTTTTTTTAGTCATTTCTAACGTTCCAAACTTTTGGCACTTCCAAGAATTTTTGCATTAACCCCAATGGACCAGGGTTCTCTCAATGACTTATATATTATACAAGAAATATAAATTACTTAAAAAATTATTTAAAAAGGAGTTTCTTCCGACTATGTAAAAGAATGTCTAAAATACAATTTGTTACAGTAATCCGCTGAGTACTATTCATCTTGTAAATATTTTTTATTATTTATATTTCATTTACTATCTCATTTTCTATTACTTTGATTTTCACCATGTAAGTAAATTCTTTTTTTTTGTTTATCATTTAAAACACATTTATTTCATTTTCTTCTAACAAATATATTAGAAATATTTTTTAATTTAGTGATTACGGAATTATTTTATAGTAATTAAAAAACATTGTTTAATAATATTGAAAATTTTTCTTTAAAAAATATTTAGAAAAGTTAAAAAAAAATGATGTGAAAAAAAAAAAAAGTTAAATTATTGCCTCTCTCTCTCTACATATACATATATATAGGGGTCTCTAAGTACGAATGGAGCTCCAACCCTCTTTTATTTTCTCTCCACTATTTTCTAAGCTCAACATTGAAAAAACAAAATTCATCTCAAAAGATTTATTCATTCTCGTGACAAAAGAAAAACATGAGCAGGAAGTTATAGTTTAACCAACACCAGCAAAAAAGAAATTAAAAAAAAAAATTACAAGATGTTTTCTCTTGATTAAAAAGATCTGAAGAACTATTTTTCATCAGACATATTTTGCAATGGTCTTACTATTTTTACACACGCATGCATGAAAAGAAAACACACATTTAAAAATCTGGAGAATTTTCCCTACCCTAACAACAAATTTTTTATGTGGCTTTGTAACTATGCATTCACCATATTAAAACAAATAATATCAAGTACAGTCGAAAACATGAGATGTTTTTGGGTGGGATTTAGTTTATTTAATTATCAATCACAGAATGAATTTTTAATTTCAGAGAGTTACAATTAATCTTCAATCGATGGAAGTCTATAAGAGGGCTTCAAAGGGACGATAGAGGCCGATAGGGGTGGTGGGACAGTGTTTTGAAGGGAATTTTTTTTCACAGAGAGAGAGAGAGAGAGAGAGAGAGAGATCGGGCACAAGAGTCAGAAAATTAAATTGGGATATGTTGCATGTGAGTTTATACTCAATGTTGCTCAAAGTCATACGTGGCAACTGCTTATTTGTTGGTGTAAAAGACCGTGTAATACCCAACCCACTCTAAGTCTCTCCCATGACAAAAATCAATATGTCACGAGAGCCACCAAAATAAGATATGGTTTGTATATGGATCATGACTAATATAAAATCTTATAAGTAGGTTCTAGATCTGCACACGATATATCTTTTCAGAATTTATTATAGAGTTTGTGTGGACAACGAGAGTTTCCTGTCTTGAGCTGTGTAGAGTATTAATTTGGACGAATTGACCACCTACCTAATTTGGATAGCCAAGAGTTATAGACAAATAATTTAATATTTTTGTTCAATTTGTCAAAATTGGTTGCATACTAATTACGAATTAATTAATTTATTTATAGACTAGATCTGATAATTCATAATAACTGCATTTCTCTTAAGAGAAATGTTAGAGATCATCGGAGCCATGGATTCTTAAAAATCTTTCCTTGTAAAAAATTAGAAAAAAAGTACTATATATATATATATATATATTTATATATGAAAAATTATAGAAAATTAATTAGATATTACTTTTCTTGGCTGTTTTTTTTTTTTAATAAATACCAACACATAGGGGTGCTGTTTTGCAAATTCGTATGTTTTTTTTAGTCATTTTTAATATTCCCAAATTTTGGCACATGCAAAAAATTTTGCCTTAACCCAAACTAACTCAAGTATTTTTGGACCCGTGACAAATTTGTCCATATTGGTTTGAGAGGATTTTCTCAACCCGTGGATTTAGAGGAAAGCCTTTTCCTATTCAAAACAAAAACTTCTATCAAGTCCAGATGAACAATATTGAATGAGTTACTAGAGACAATTAAAATAAGGCCCCGTTTAGATATACAGTAAAATATTTTGTAAAAAAAAAAAGGTGTTTAGATAATAAGATAAGATGAGATAATTTTTAATTTTTAAGATTTGAAAAAAGTGCAAGTATCACTATTTAATAAGAGTAGCCGAATTGTATACTGTTCATGCACTTTTTATATATTATTTATGTCAGATCATACTGTTTATATCCTGTTTACTCACTGTTCATACACTGTTTATATCAGATTTTCACTACCGTTCAGTCTCCCTCTTCAGACCTCTCACATTGCTTTATGTAAATATTTATGTGTTTGTATCAAGTTTCAGCACCGTGGTGCCAAGCATGAAAGGGAGAATGATGATGACTATGGTGTTGGCCTTGAGCTGCAGCATTAGAGTTGATTTTGTACTTCTTTGGCTTTCCCTTGATTGCTTCAATACATTCCAAAGCTGCCGCCACTTCTTTAATGGAAAGGCGGCCTTTTGGATCCGATGCTAGGCATTTTAGAGTGAGTTCTGCTGGCTATAACACTGCCTTTGATGAATATTGGCCCTCCATCCTTGTGTCCATAATGGTTTTCAACTTTCTTTTATTAGAAAGAGATGGCTTAAGCCATTCAACCAGATTTTGCTGCCCACCAGGCCTTTTCGTATCAAGTGCCCGTAAACCTGTTAGAATTTCAAGCAGCACCACACCGAAGCCATACACATCACTCTTCACGTACAAATGACCTGTTGAATTGTATTAGCTGGTTTCCATTTGTGTATTGAATTTACAAGACTTCATTATATAATTCTCTGTTTCCATAAATTTCTGAGATTTGTTAGAGATATCATTACCTGTTGCTATATATTCTGGAGCAGCATAACCATATGTGCCCATAATCCTAGTTGTCACATGGGAGCCACCACCAGAAGGTCCTAGTTTTGCCAAGCCAAAATCTAAGATTTTTGCATTGTAGTTCTGTAGGAGTAGAAATGTATATAAAAACACATATAGATAAATATGTATTATAACTGTCCTATATCCGATGATTTTAAAATATTCATTTAATATAGGCGATGTGTAAATTTCTTTATCAAACCACTGACTTGGTGGAAGCAACATATACCACTAGCCACCATTAGAATAGATAGGAACACACCAATATTTTGCAACAGGCGTGATTGGATCATATTGTGCGCATGGGTGATAATCAAGTGATAACCTTCAACTAGTTTTCAGGTTTAGTAATCGTAGTGCTCTATTTTATTCTTCAAAAGTCTCATGGATTAAAACGCATTGACAATTATGCTACAACAACAAATTATTGCAAAAAGGTATCAGGTTTAGTAAACCTATTGCTCCATTTGATCTTCAAAAGTTTCATGGAGTAAACAGCAATTTCAATTATACTACAACCACAAACTACCACTAAAATGACAGGTTCATGTATCTTCTTCAGCAACTCTTCATAATCATCAATCAAAAAGAAGGATGCTACATTTTGTAGCCAAATCAATCAAAAGGAAACAAAAATGAATTTTGAAATAACAAGATGCTATCATTCATTTCAGAATAGCAGCTACCTTCCTATCTGGTTTTGAATTCTGATATTATTTGCAACAATTAGAGTATTAGATACTAACACTACAGTTAGAAAAGAAGACATGAGTCAAAGAAATACAAACCCCATCAAGCAGTATATTTGAGGCCTTAAAATCTCTGCATATGACTTTCTTTTCTGAAGTGTGTAGGAAAGCCAGGCCGCGAGCTCCTCCAATAGCTATTTTGAGTAGTATGTCCCAAGAAAGCGGTTCAATGTTAGGATTCCCTGCTGAACCAAAAAACACATTCAATTAACACACTAATCTAGCAAAAGCAGTTTTTGTTTTTTAACTCATACTTCTAAAAAGATGATTCTCCTAAAATCCTAATATCTACAAGTTTCTTAAGACAAGCACAATTGACAAAATAGAGGAGCAAAACAGAGAAACATTGATGCCAAACATTGCAATACACAAACCCAAATTAGAGAAACAAAGAGCAAGAGAACTGTACCACACCCAAAATAACCGTCCAGAAGAAGCACCAACAGATGGACACAATTCAAAAATCCAAACACTGAATCCTAACGCAAACGGGACTAAAAATTTGCATGTGCAGGTGTGGAACTCACCACTAAGCAATTAGTTTCCTCTCGAAAGCATAGCAATAATATTGACTCACTGAACGGCAACTGTAGAGAGACAAGAATAAAGATAAAATCTTTAGTTTTAAAACCCTAGTATCTACAAATTTCTCTAGACCCAAACACAACCTGGAAAATAGAGGAACAAATGAAAGAGAAATCCAAGGCAAACTTTGCAATACACGGATCCAAAATAGAGAAGCAAAAGAGGAAGAGAACTGTACCACATACCCAAATAACCGATTGGAAAATCCATGAACTGATGAACACAACTGGGAGATCAAACTGAACGATGCAAAATCAAAATAAAAAATACAACAAACAACAAAGAATCAACACATGATTCGAATCCAAAACAACCACAACGAGAACTCTAAAAACTCCACAACAGTAACTGAAGAAGAGATGACTGTTGGGAATTTGGACCTCCCAAATTCACCCCCTAGGATCTACTCTTTGCAGGAATAACAAGAAAAATAGAGAAATAATAACAACAAAAGAAATTTACGTAGAAACTCCAAAACAGGAGAAAAATCACCAGACCCAGAGAAGAAAATTCACTATGTAAAAAATTGTTACAATCACACAATTTTTCTTCTCACTCCAAACACACCCACAAAGCTACCTCACTAGTAAAACTTTAACTTTACATCTCTTCCCCTTTTTACAAAAATGCTAACAGAGGAATTTAACTGAAGTCAAAAGTTAATAGATAAGTTTTCAACTGGTGCACTTAAACTAAGAGACTAAACCTCTTATTTATAACCTAAAGATTTTGCTCCTTCGTTATTTCCCACGGGTGTGGGACTAAACAAAGGAGCAAATTAGTCAACAATCTCCACCTTGCGATTTTGACTGGTCCCACAGCCAAGCTCCACCTCGATGAAAATTTTCATAGCTTCCGCTATCATGCTTCACCATAAAAGCATACCCACTCAGAATAAACCAATTCCAATCATTTCACTTCGGCCCATGTTAAAAAACAACCTTGCTGAAAATTATGGTGTAACTTCCATATTTGGCTATCCTAGAAGTTCATCAGCCATCGACATGAATTTCCACCACACACCATGCATTAATGTCAAACCAATGCCTGTGTGCAAACTTATGGACCTGCTAACATTAACACATCCTCTATCATGGCAACTTTGGGAATTAGCAGTATGCCATGAGGATGTACATGTCTCTTTTAAAGATCAAAATCTTCTATGGAGAGAGACACAACATTAGCATCATTTCCAGTATCTCCATTTACTAACTTGGAGCCACTTGCAGAACCTGCTCCAGCTCTTAGACAATTTTTCTTGACGTGCCCAGATTGTCCACACTCCTAGCAGACTACTTTCTTCTTCATGAAGTTCTTCATCTTCTCATTTTCAGCTACTACCATTACTAAGTTCTCAAGTGGAACATTACTTCCACTACTTAGTCTTCTCTCTTCAGAAAAGATTTTACTGGTAATCTCTGAAAAAATTATTTTCTCCTTCCCATGTATCAAAATAGGTTTCATGTGCTCATAAGAAGGTGGAAGAGACCAAATGAGTCTCAAGGCTTGATCCTCATCATCAATTTTAACTTCAATAGCTTCTAGTTCAGCGACAATGCCATTGAGAACACTTAAATGATTTGAAATAGTTATACCTTCACTCATCCGCAATGTATGAAACTACTCCTTCAGGTACACACGATTTGAGACACCCTTCGTCTGATACAACTCTTCAAGTTTTTCCCAAAGTTCCTTTGCCGTAGATATTTTATGCACATTTGCAAGAACATTTTTGGCCAGGCACAGGCGTATCGCACTTGCTGTTCTCAAATTCAAATTCTCCCAATCTTCATCGCTCATTTTAAATCTGCTCATTTCACCAGTCACACTAGTACCAATGTTGACTTCATGTGTTGGTCTACCCTTCAATGTCTTGTGTAATCCTGATTGAATCAAGACATCCTTGACTTGTACTTGCCACAAGCCAAAATTGATTCTCTCATCAAATTTCTCCACTTCAAATTTGACAAGATTTGAAAGCCTACTTCCTAACATTGCTTTAATGAATTTTACTGTAGAAATGAATAGTACCTCACTAAGTCAGTTCCCAGGAAAGATTAGAGGGTCACAATGGACACAGTTAAAATTTCTAATTTCCTAGACAGAACCTCCTTAGACTGTATGTATCCACACTACCACACCAAAGCTCCACCCCACAAAAAGAACCTAGTGGCTCTGATACCAATTGTTGAGAATTTGGACCTCTCAAATTCACCCCCTAGGATCTACCATTTGCAGGAATAACAACACAAGAAATTTACGTAGAAACTCCAAAACAGGAGAAAAACCACCAGACCCAGAGAAGAAAATTTACTATGTGAAAAATTGTTACAATCACACAATTTTTCTCCTAACTCCAAACACACCCACAAAGCTACCCCACTAGTAAAATTTTAACTTTACACATCTTCCCCTTTTTACAAAAAGGCTAACAGAGGAATTTAACTAAAATCAAAAGTTATTAGATAAGTTTCAACTGGTGCACTTAAACTAAGAGGCTAAGCCTCTTATTTATAAGCTAAAGATTTTGCTCCTTCATTATTTCCCACCGGTGTGGGACTAAACAAAGGAGCAAATTAGTCAACAACGACGACCACAACAGAAAAGCATGCTACAATTTCTTACCCTTGTAAGATGACAGACGATGGGTCTTGGCAGCTACAATACCATCGGAGGACTAAAGCCGTGCAGAAATGGTAAAGCTAGAGAAGTTGTACGGAAATGGTGAACCCAAAGGACAACTTTTCTTACACGGTACCGGAGTGATAGAGCCACACGGTTCCAGAGTGATGGACCACACGGTGCGAGTAAAGGGTCAGGCCGACAAAAGGACACGAGCGGGGGGAGTGGGGGAGAGAATGCGGGGGAACGAAAAAGTGAAGAAGAAAACAAAGGGGAATTGAAATCAATCTTCTTGTAGCAAAATGCACGTTTTCACTATTAAAAAAAAAAAAGCCACGTAGCGGGTGCGGAGGTTGGATGTACAGTAGGTAGTTGTATAGAATAACTCATCTACAAATTACGTAATAGAAAAACTCCATAAAAAATGAACTTTTGTAGATTACGTAACAGAAAAACTCATAAAAAATGAACTTTTGGAAAAAAGCATAAGAGCCAAGAGCCAAGAGGTAATCGGTCATTCATTCTTATTATTATTCTATTGTAATAATATATTTGTTAAAGATTTATACACTGATACGGTATTTAGTAATTCTGTACCTTCTTATGATGTATCATTTCTCTAATTTTAGTAGGAAGACAGTTGAAATTTCTTAAGTCTCGTTTGGATGTTAAGATAATTTTATTTTATTTTATCTCGTTTTAATGTTCAAATATTACTTAAACATACACTTTTTAATTTCTAATTATCAAATTTTTCTTCTAATTATTACTCAATCATTATAATTTTTTTAAAATTTCAAATAAAATACAAACACAATTCAACTTTTTTTACTTTCAAGACAAAATAATATTAAAAAATTATATTAAAACAATATTTTAATTTTCTAATAGTTTAATTTAATTTTTTTATCCTTTTTAAATTTTATAAAATATTTTAATTCAAATTATTTTAATATTATATACAAAATATTTTATTACTATTTATAAATTTCTCATATAATTTTTCCAAACTCTATAATGTCTTGTTAAGAGATATATGTACAGATGTATTACTATTATATTTATTTATTTATTTATTTTAAAATGATTGTTAGGTACTCTGCTTTCATTAAATTTAGCATCTTATAACCACTTAATTTATTTTAAATAAAATAAATGTTGTCAAATACAACACCCACAACGATGGACACCCACAAACGGATTGTGACTGTGAAAAACTAAAGGATAATGATACCCTTGCGGTTTGTAGACAACCGGTTTACTACTTAGACTACGTGGACAATTTTTTTTATTTTCTTTTCACAGCAGCTGCTGAATGCTACAATGATATTCTGAAACCACTACTCTTAACGCAAGTCTGAATGCTACATTATTCATCAGATGCTACAGTACTAATTTTGAAAATTAAAACCAAAAGAATTGAAAATTGCTTCTCGTTCCTCTATTCCTTCCCAAAACCCACCCAACCCTTCTTCAGAACCCAGAACCCACCCAGCACTCCTCTCCACCGCCGTCGAAGGTGAAATATCCATCTACCATAAGCACTCCAGAAATCAATCTCCCACACTAACTCTATTTCTCTCTCTCTCTCCGCCCCAATGTAGCTCCCAGGCTGAGGCTCCTCTTCTCTTAGGGTCACACCTCTCCGGTGTGGCCACCGTTCAACGGTGCCTTTGAAGGTGAAGTTGTGTGTGTGTGTGTATGTGTGTGTGTGTGTGTCTCTCTCTCTCTCTACGTCTCAGATTTGGGAGGTTTGGGCGAAATCACACGAGGTCTACCGCCACTCCCGCACAGTTGACCACCCTATTGAGCCGCTAGGTAAGCCCCATAGTTTTCCTCAGTCTACGAATTTTTTTTCTAGGATTCTTGCTGGGATTGCTGTATATTATATTGTGTTTTATAAAGTTTATGAAAAAATCACTTCGTAAGCTTAGTCCATTATTGTTCATAATAGAAGGAAAGAAATATTAGAAAACAAACAAGGATCAATGTGTCCCCATTTATATTCCACAAAACAAACAAGGATCATGCCAATGTGCAAGATGATTAAAAGCCAGTCCAATGTGCATGACTGTTTAAAACACATTCATTTCTTTAGTAATTTTATGGCACTGTGTATAGCGTTGTTTGAGTGGCAGGTTGGTGGAAACCATAAGCTTGTGTAGAACTTGCACATCTTTTAAGTTGATTTAATAATTTACAGCTTCATATCAGCTTATATAACCACTTTTAAACTCCTAGTATGTCATCCAAAATTGTCAGATCATGCTTGGACGTGTTGTTATCCTCCTAATTCAGCATAGACATTTATTGACTTGTGTTGGAAATTGGTTGGTTAGCTACATCTAGTCTCTCTTTCCATCTTTAGGCTGCTACCAAGCTTGGAAATGAAATTTCCTTAGGTGGGCGTCAGTTTTCTTACTTATTGTAGATCAATGAATAATGATGCATATCTCAGTAATTTCTTTCTTTTGTTTTAAACACAGTTTTTAAAGTGGTTATTATAAATGTTTCATTCCTTTCTAATATATGGTAGTTTAAGGGTAAGGTTGAATTGGTATTTCTTAATTAATTCTAATTCAATTACACATGCTTCTTTGTGATTTGAAATGATGGTGGTCTTTTTGAAATGTGGGTTCATATGAAAGGCAATGGTCTTCATGATGTCTGGTTTCAATAACTAGAGAGTTTAATCTAATGGCAATGATAAAAATGAAACATGGGGAGAGAGCTTAGGATTGGATTAAAGGCATGAAATAAAAATTGAACCAAAATGAAATCTTATTTTCTTCTTAATCATGCACATCATTAACAAATAGATTCTTAAGAGAAGCGTGCATTGAAAGCAATTTGTTATGGCAGGGTGAGGTATAGTGAGTGGGGTTTCTAAAATATTACATTTGCTCATGTTTCATTAGGGATCTCAGCCTCATTAGTTGTATCTGACCAGTGCATGTTGTGTTGTGTGACAGCTTTGATGTTGCAAAATGTCTACAAATTATGTGTTAAGCTCAACTACTCAGACTGATTTACTAGTTCAGCAAGCAGCATTTAAGCAAAGGTCAACAATGGACATCGAGGCTACCCGACATCTTAATGGATTTGAGAATGAAGCACGCAAAATCAATAATTCTCATGCATAAATAAAGGGCTGCACTTATAATGTCTTGAAATTTTTTTTTAGTTGTATTAATATGGTTGCTACTTTAATTTAACTACTTCGAACCATCTTGAAAATCTTGCTGGTTTTTTGGTTGAAAATATTGTATATGTTGCTACTTGAAAATATTATGTTTGGTATGCGGACTCTGATATGATGAAAATATTATGTTTGGCTTGTACTTGTTTTTTACAAGCAGTCTCAATCAATACTTTTTTAATAGCTTCCAAAATAGAATGACATAATACAAATAATTTGAAAAGTATAAGCTAACTTCTAAAGTGACAAGAAAATAGTTGCATCATGGTTATACAAAATAGTTATAGTTGATAGTTATAACATTTATCAACATTAAGAACGTGTACAAAATGGTTACAAATCCAAGTGACTATTTACAAATGTTGAACTATTCTAGAGTCCCAGACTCACAAAATCAACACTCCAACCTTGCATCATCAAAGTTCCAGTATAGTAATTGATCTACAATCCCAAACCTGCATTAATTATATGGTTAAACCAATAATTGTTCCATTGTGAGTAATATTTAAATTCAGCATTAACAAGTGTTACGATATAATACGTACGGATATCGACGTCTACATCTTACATTTAGTCATACATAGCTCTACTACGGGCATCCGCCCAAAACATATTTTGCAATATGGTTTCATCATCAACATCCATGATATAATAAAACCATCATTTTGTGCTTGCATACGAGTGAAGTGGTTTTGCAGTGCTTCGGCCCCTCCTAATCCAACTAAAGTAACCTGACCTCACGTATGTAAGTATGTGCATCTCTTTCTCCAAACGTCAGATTTTCATACCCTCCCGCCTCAACAACGCAAGAATTGCAGTTCTTGTTCAATTGAATGCCAGCCATATCATTGTATTCTAGTCTTCTTTTCATTGGCTCATCCAACCTCTTATGACATCAAATGTATCTTGCTTTCCCAAGACTGAGAGCATGAGTGTGTTCAAGAATAACATATATCAAGCATAATTCATCTTCTGAACTCAATATCGCATTAATCTTTGCCTTACACCCATTGTGTTTCATTGGTCTCGGTTTAAGAATATTTGACGATGTGCTCACAAATGTGCCTTGACAGACACAGGCAAGAGTGAAATATCTTATTTTTTCATCCTCTCCGACTTTGGAACTTTGTTTTGTTACTCCGAAACTAACTTGTTTTGCATACTTCGTATAGTATGCCCTTACTTCGTCAACTGAGGAAAATGACATTCCTTCTTTAGGCTCTTCAACAATATCTCACATCTAACATTTGGTTCCATCTGCATAGCCATTAAGACATCCATCGCATTTTATTATATATCATCATTAAATCTCATAGCAGTCAAATTTTCAGTTATAAGTTTATTTAAAAGTTTATCATTTGCAGTTTTTTTTTTTAATATTTATGGGTAGAAAATGAAACAATCTCTTATGTTATAAGTTTAATTCATTCTTAGATTGACAATATTAAATGAATAAAATGTTTGTCTAATAATTAGATTCACAATAAAAAAAAAAAAAAAAAAAAAAAAAAAGCCAAATTTAGACCACCTCAAACCAAACAAGCAAGCAATTAAAATGTGCAAATATTTATCAATTAAACCAAACTAGCAAGCAATTAATTAAAGGTGTGGCAGCATCTCAATATTTGCATAGTATCAAATAGTTAAAACTTTAAGATCATTATTTGGTAAAACATTGTCTTTATCTTGAAAACTATTTCAAATGTAATGTGTGTGTATACATATATATATATGTTTATCAAATTTTACTTTTCTAACTATAAAAATTAAAATAAGTTATGCTTTCTTTGAATTAAGCTTAATTTTACGAAATTAATTACTGAAAGTAAGTTATGCTTATAACAATTAAGCTTAATTTATCTAAATTAGTTACTAAAAATAAGTTAAGCTTGCCACAATAAGTTCTTGAAAATAAGTTATCATTCAAATTAAACAACTGCATTATGCTAAATTAAGTTTACTTACGAATGATATCAAATTAAATTAAGTAATTTTGCTCAAATAGAAGACGTATATACTAGATTTATTTCACGTGTATGCTTGGAAGAATATGTATACAAATTCTTTTCTATATCTCAAAAACTTCAAATAAATGATTCATTTTTCCAAACCTCAGGATGTGCACCACAGAGGCACAACGGACAACGGATAGAACTATCCTCACCAAAGCGAAGGTGGGCTCGACGTCTAGGTTCAGATGGGCTGCACGTTTGGACTTCGGTTTGGGCACAATCTCTTCGGGCTCATGGGCCGGGCTCGTGGGCTGGGCTATCAGGTCTGGGCTCGTGGGCCGTGGCCGGCGCTGTTCAACGGGGGGGCAACTAAACGGTAATTATCAATTACGGTTTGAGACGGATAGCAGAGGAGAAGCAGAGAGAAGAAAAGGAAGGTCGGATTCTTCATTTTTGGGTTCCAGTTCAAAATGCTGAAGTTTCTATATTCGATTAAGAGAAAAGCAACCATCAAATCGTCTGATGAGACTTATGCCAGAGCATGATAATAGTTTACGGGAAATGCTACACAACCTCCCAACACACTACACTCCACTTTTTTTTAATTTTTTAATATTTTTTTAATATTTTTTTTTGAATTTATTTTTTTTAAATTAATTTAATTCTTTTATTCATTATTTATATATTTAATATTTAATAAAAAATAAAATAATAAAAATTAAAAAAAATATAAAGTGTGGGATGTTGGGAGGTTGTGAAGATTTTTTCTTTAGGATATGACTCTGGCGTTCAGCAACAGCTGTGAAAAGAAAATAAAAAAACTATCCACATAGTACAACAAGTAAACCGGATGGTCTACGAACAGCAATACCATTCACATTAGTTTCATCAAAATTATCTTTAAAATTTGATAAAAATATAAATTTTTTATAAATTTAAAACCTTTCTATCCATAATTTCACATTGAATTAACTATTAAATTCATCAAAATAATAATATAATATTATTTTTTTAATAATAATATTTTTTTTTCATTTTTAACAATTAAACTAACTATAGTACATTAATAATTTAATTTTATATTTAAGGCTGACCATAAATTCAAAAATGAATTGAAACTAAGGTTGCAGGGAAAAAAATAAGAGAGGAAAAATAAAGTATAACAGTTGAAAATTAAAATATAATAAAATAATTAATTGATGAGTGTATAGTAACTCTTCAAATTTAAAGAAAACTATAAATTTATTATAATTCAAAACTTTCTATTTTTCATTTAATAAATTTAATGCAGTTTTAATTTATACATATTTATCATTTTATATATTTAGCTTGATTTTTGATCAAGCCAATGGGAATCATTATCCAAAACTAAATCAAAACGCAGTTTTCAGTTTGGTGAGTCGTGTATTACCGTTGGAAAATTCTTCTTATCATCCTCACATTTCACACACCATACTTATTTTAATTTTTTTTCATTTTTTCTATAATAAATATGTAGTGTGTGGATGATAAATAGAATAATTCAATTAGTTTAATAAGAATAAAATGAAATAAAAAATTAAAAAAATAAAAAATAATATTTTAATATATAAAGTGTGTGGTGTAGAATGATGTGTAGCATTCCTCATTACCGTTTATCATCATGTGTCATAATGCACTGGACACCCACGTACGGATTGTAACAATGAAAAATTAAATCAAAACACAGTTTTTCAGTCTGGCGGGTCCTTTATCATTTATTGCCATGATCCTTCTTTTTTAGCTTTTGTTGTACTCCTTCTCTTTTTCACTGTCTTACTTTTTTCCAGCCAGTCGTAATCCCACGCTCTATTATTCATTCCACCGACAGGGACACCATGCGGATTAGATTGAGGGCTTAAGCAGTATTTTCTTTTACGTTGGGTAAAGGTTAAATGAGTTAAATTATTTATAAATAATAAATTAAAATAATAGAATAAATTTTATGAAATTTATCTAACATAAATTTAAATATATTTATAAAAAATTAAAAAAAATTATAAATCCCACATCTAAAAAAATATTGACTTGAAAAAAATTATTAGTCTCACATATAAAAAAGTTTTTAATTAAAATGAGTTTAATTATTTGATTGTTAAGCATTTAGATATTATACTTAATTTAAAATTAAATTAAATTGGCTTCATTTCAGTCTCATCTTAGTTCTAAACAGGCCTAATTCTTATTTATCATCTTTATATTACATATTATACATGATTTTTTTTTCATGTAGTGTAAGAATAATAAATAGAAAAATTTATTTAATTTAATGGAAATAAAACACAAATAATTTTAAAAACATAAAAAATAAAAAATAAAACAAAATGTAATATATGACTTAAGAAGATGTGTAACAAAACCCTTAAACAAAAGGTCAGTATAATACTTTGCACTCAGGAGGCGGAATTACATGTTTGAAAGTATTTTTTTTTTAAATTTATTTTAAATAAATATAATATATTAGAAAGTATTTTAAATATATAATTACCAAATACTAGATGACCTTTTAATAATAAAACTTATTATCATAAAATTTATTTCTCACCGTAATTCTAAACATGTACTAAGAGCATTACTATTGGCTCTTTCGATTGGTTTTCATATTTTAAAAAAATTCTTTTCTTTACTCGAACTTGTAATTTTAAATAAGAATATGATTAAATAATAAAATAATAAGAATATGATTAAATAATAAAAAAATTTACAAACTCATTAAAAAGTACTTCCTTAATTATTAAGTAAAAAAATTCAAATTGATGAGTTTTTTCTATGGCTTTTTTTTATGGAAATATCATTTCCCAAGTAATAAACTATATATAGCAGTTTTTTTTCAAAAAATAAAAATAAACATATTTAGAGAGTAATTATATCACTGTCCTAACTTTTTATTCTATATTTCTTTTAAGAAATTTTCAAAACTGATTTTTCTTATGAATATCATTTCATTAAAATTAAAAAGTAACTTTCTCATTGCGCTAAAATGTATGTACTCATGTTTTTCAGTCATTATTGACCCCGAATATATAGAAGAAGTTTAAAAATTTAGCTAAATTCAAAATTGCCAATGTGAATAAAAAGTTTAATTTGTTAACAACAGCAACGATATATTCCACCGATCGACACCATCCAAGTGGCAAGTTTAACTTCGGGCTTGCAGAATTAGCTTAGTGCTTAAGCATGAAGATCTACTAATTTTGTTTGGAGCACTTAGAATCAAATTTTATGAAATGAATTGTACTATTAATTGTATGATTATTTATCATGTTATGGTGTAAAGTTTAATTTTGCATTTTTTGAAGTAAATGGTAACACTAGATGTGGTACCCAGTTCAATCGATTGTCAAATCGCTTTGTAGATTGTCCAAAATCAGTTTTGGCAAAATCACAGGCACATTTGGTAAAAAATGTAGGATACTTGACACTAAGAAGAACTATGAGATGAAAATATGAAAGAATAGAAGAAAAAATCAAGTATCGTGAATTTGTAATCATGCCACCTAAGTAGAATCTGAATTTGAATCTGAATCTGAACAGATTTATTTGTAGAGCTAGGTCCTATAAGATTACACTTTGTCGTGATCCATCTGCAAATTAAAATTAAGGCACTACTTTTGGTAGGTCTCATTAAGCACTTTTTTTTTTTTTTTTTTTTATGATTTGGTTACTGATTTTTCCGTCCATTTGTATTGATTAGCTGTAAGTATATATTTTTTCTTTTGAGATTCTCGATCCATCCCTTTTTGGACAACATTATTTTCATCTATGATTTAATATTTTTGTGTCTAAGATCGAATTTCATAATTTGTTCGACCCATTTTAATTTAGAAATGACAAAAGTCTATTAAGTGCATAATTAGTTTATATATTTTTTAATAATCAAAGATAAAATTGACATGTATGCAGTAGGGCTGTACATAAAACTGAGAAACCGGCCGAGAACCGATCAGACCGGCCGCCGGAGCAGGAAACCGGCCGAAACCGTTAGAGAACCAGTCGGCCGGCGGTAGGAATTAAGCCAAACCGACGTCGGCCGGTTCGGTTCGCAGTTCGACCCAGTGAAAAACCGCTGAACCGGCCGACCTCGGCTATCCTTATTTTTTTTCAAATACGTTTAAATGAAACGACGCCGTTTCACTTCATTTTGATGACGCAGATACAAAAAATAAAATAAAAGAAACCCAAACGACACCGTTTAGGTTAGGGTTAGCCACACTCATTCTCTTTTCTTCTTCGCGCCGTCACATGAACCTCTGCTCTCTCGCACCTCTGCTCTCTCTCTCTCTCTCTCTCTCTCTCTCTCTTCTCTGCTCTGTCGTCAAACCACAACCTCGCACGTGGTATGAGCCAGAGCCACCACCTCCTCCTCGCCGTTGAAGTCTCACTGCACTTGGAAAGTGGAAACCGACTGCGGCATCGCTGAAAACAGCCTCCATCGCCACTGAAGACGCCGACGAACCGACCGGAGTGACGCCGAGACCGATGTAGACGGTTTCTCCCCTTTAAACGGCCAGTTTCGGTCGAGATTCATCCACTTTTGATGATGTCGGTTCGGTTTTCACCCCTAGTACGCAGCCCTTTAAAAAATAAAAAAATGTAATTCTTATATGATCACATGACACGTGACAATTTGTTCATATTAGTTTAAGAAAATTTTTTCAGCGTATTTAGAGAAAAACCTTTCCCTATTTAAAACAAAAACTTCTAATAAGTCCAGATGAGCAATATTGGCTGGAATGCAATTGACAATTAAAATAAGAAAGAATATTATTTTAGCTAATTTCGGTTAAAGTTCATAAATTTCAATGTGAATATTTGTACAAGGTAGTAACATTTGTCAAATAACGTACCCACAACTATGATTAGAAAAAAAAAACACACACACACACCCACAACGATGGACTCCCTCGTACGGATTATGATAGTGAAAAGTCAAATCAAAATGCTTTGTTTAATTTAGCTTTTTCTGTTCTGTCTTTTTAACTTTTTTAAAGGTAAAAAGTTAGGGCTCCCTGGCTATTTACATACAGAGATAATCGAAGACGCTTGTCACATACTCACAATTTAATGCTAAAAGAAAACAAAATCTGGTTATTTAAAGCAAAATCTGGCTAGCTTGCTGCCTAGCCTTGAGCCAAAGATCCAAAGATAAACTCGACCGCCTTTGTGTGGGACATGAGCAATGGACATAGGGGGTGAGAATTTTTTATTTTATTTTATTTTTTATTTTATAGGAAATAGCAACTTCATTGAATAAATAGATGAACATACATTTTTCAAGCCAAAGAGTTGGAGAAAGAAAGTCTGTAATACAATCCTCCCACATCTCAACATTCTCAACATTACAATCATTACGGACAAGCCTATGTGCTGCCACATTACCCTCCCTATAAACATGAGTAAAAGAGCAAGATACAAAACATGCTTGCAAGCGCATAACTTTAGCAAAAAGAGCCACAGAATCAGAATCCAGCATATCATTCTTCTGTAATGAATCAACTAGTAAGAGACAATCCGATTCCACAATTCAATGTCGGATTCCCATTCCAATACAAAGTTGCATATCCCTGAAACACAACCAACAACTCAATGGTTTCAGGCTTATCTACTTCATTTGCAGCCATACTAGCAGCCATAACCACGTCCCCTTTATCATCTCTTAGAATGGCCCCAATCCAGCCTTTCTAATATCACAGAACATAGCCCCATTAATATTAAGCTTTAAGAACTCAACTAGAGGAAGAGACCACTGTAGAGATTTCTGCACTTTTAACCAAGGCTGACCCTTCACAGTTTTGAAACTTTTCAAAATGCCTAACGCGTGTTCAGCAACTTTAATTGAAGGCAACTCTAGCTGCTCAAATTCCTTTTTGTTCCTTCTATCCAAAAACTCCAAGTCAGGGAGCAAAATATTGCCAATTTGTCAAACTCCTTCCTCTGACATAGCTGTATAATTAAATCAAAAAGAGAACACAGAAGCATCAATGTTCAAACCAGGAACCAACTTCTTCCAAGCCTCTCGGAGTAGAGTACAACTAAGCACTGCATGATTTAAGTCCTCAACTGGATAGGCACAGAAACTGCATTTACTATCCAAGATTACCTTTTTTTGCAGGAGATTCTTCTTTGTAGGGAGAACATCTTTTCATGCTCGCCAAACAAAAATTTTAATTTTATTTGGCACAGGCAAATTCCATACAGCTTTCCAAACCACCTTCTGACCACCCATCTCAAAAGCCTCTGCTATAGCACCCTTCAGTTGCTCAGAAATAAATCTATAGTAGTTTCTAACTGAAAACGGGCCATTTCTTTCATATTCCCAAACCCATTTATCAATTGTACCCTCTAGTCCTATCATCACCTTACAGATATTCGAGACCACATTTGGATTGAAGAGAGATATAAATATCTCCAGATTCCACCCTCTAAGTGAACTATCAAATAATTGCTTGACCAGGTCCTTCCAAGTTACCTCAGTGATAGTATACCCTTCATTAACCAGAGACTTGTGTCGAGGAATCCACTTCTCAGTCCACAAAAGTGCCTAGGGGGTGAGAATTTATGTTCGCAAGTTGTATTGGTGTCGTACTTACTAAGTTTTGGATATTTAACTATATAGATTAATTCAGATACAATCTGTTAAGTTAAATGGATCAGACTTGCATATCCTAACACAATCTATTTAGATAATTAGTCGTGTCGTGTGACTCGTTTTTAATTTATTAGAAATTGGTCAATACAACACGACTAAGTTCAACTCATTTCACATAAATGGGTTGAACTAATCTATATAACTCATTTGACCTGATTAACATATTTCACATAAAATTTAAAATATTAGTAACCACAATATCCCTAAATAAAAAACAATAGGACTACCTACTAATAAAGAAATATCAATATATATTTTTTCTTTTAATCCAAAATAACACTAATATTATAAATCTAACAAGAACAAATATGAACGTAGGTCCAAATTTACAGTCCTAAAAATAAAAATATAAGCATATTGAGAAATACAAATATTACAATGCCCAACAATTATAAAATTATAGTTTTGAAATAAAATTTAAACGAGTTGACCCGTTTGTTAATCGTATCTTAATGGGTCAACCTATATTGATTCAAACCCATTTATATCAAACCCAAATTAATCCTCTAATTTCGTGTCATCATTGGATTTTGATTATATATTGTCATTCCTAAATAGACATGAGTTGTCCGAGTATATATCATCCCACTAGGATTTTCATCAACTCCTGTAACCTTGTCAAGGCTTCTCCCATGGTCAAACGATCCTTGGCTGAATGTGCTGCACATGACAAACCAAGCCTTATTGCGGCTGCCGCACATTCTTCGCTTCGGTGAAACCAACAATAATTGGAATTATTGTTGATATTGTTGTTGCTGCTCTCACTGCCAGTGAAATTACTGGTGTTGGTGCTAGTGTTGGAGTTTTGAGTGTAATTTTCGTTATCCTTGAAAAGCCTTGGATCCAGAATATCTGTGATTTTCTTCTCCTGCATTGTCGATGCATTCTTATTCAGGTTTAAACCCTCATTGAACATCTCATTAGTGGGCTTCTTTGCTATAAACATCTCAAGCAACAGTATCCCAAAACTGTAGACATCCCCACTAGTAGAAGCTTTGCCACCTTGTCCATACTCTGTAACAAATACATTAACGTTAGAACAAATTTTTAACTCCAAATTATAAAACTTCACAAATGGTATATAAAAAAAAAAAAAAAAAAAAAAAAAAAAAAAAAAAAAAAAAGATTTTACTTGGGTGGTTTCAATGTTATTAGATGAATTTTGAATACCTGGGACAATGTAGCCAATTGAGCCTTTTAGTCCAATTGTGCTAATCTCATTCTGTTGAGGATTTTGAAGGAGAAACCTTGCCAATCCAAAATCTCCAACATGAGCAACCATGTTCTCGTCTAGAAGCACATTTCCAGGCTTCAAATCACAATGGACTATAGGTCGCTCACAATGGTGGTGCAGGTAATCCAAGGCAAAAGCTACATCAATGGCAATATTCAATCTTTGGGTTAAGGTCAGGAATAACCCAGACTCGATATCTTCAAGGTAAAGCCACTTATCCAAGTTGGCATTAGACATGAATTCCATAATCAAAGCCTTGAAATAAGCTCCTATATGATCAATGCTTGAGCAAGAAGTGAAAACCTTAACAAGATTCCGATGCCTAATATTTCTCAACACTTCACATTCTGCATCAAAACTTTTAGAAGCTTTGCTTTGTCCCAAGTCAAGAACCTTGACTGCAGAGATGGTGTTCACACCAAACTTCCCAGTATTCTCGAACACTGCTTTATAAACGGTCCGAACCCTCCCTTGCCAATCAGATTTTCTACGGCAAAACCATTTGTCGCACGCTGGATTTCAAAGTAAGATAGCATAGGCAGAGATCCGATGATTTCAAATGAAGATCTTTTTTTATCTCCTTTGTTTTTGTTCTTTCAGGTGATCAATGCCTAGAAGAAGCAACATATTACACACACTAATGCAAGGAAACAAGAAACTGGAATCAATATTTTAGGTAGTAAATGAGAATTTGATGTACATATATTGACTCTCAGCTTTTCTGCAGCCTTTTGGTTGAATCCACAAAGCTTATAATTTCCCTGGAGGGAGTTCCAAGTGAGGGTGAGGTTGACAAACACACCATTTCTTGAAATTTGTCCTTCTAATTGATTGAAAGACAAATTTAGAGTCTTTAGAACTTCAAGATTCTCTAGCTCTTTTGGGACTGGGCTAGAAAGTTCATTAGAGGAAAGGTCCAAGCTCTCCAATGGCGTTAATTCTCCAAGTGAGCTTGGTATTGAGCCAATTAGGTTGTTTCTTGTCATGCTCAAATTGCGCAAACTCGAGCATTTTGTAATCTCTGTGGTAATATTTCCTGATAGAAGGTTTCCAGAAACGTCCAATACTTCAAGTTGCTTCAAGTTTCCTATTTCCATTGGTAGAGAACCAGTAAACAAGTTTCGTGCCAATAACAATTCCCTTAAACTTGAAAACCCAGAAATATTTTTTATAATGCTTCCTGTGAGCTTGTTCCCTGCTAGATACAAGAAACTCAAGTGTTGTCAATACACTAAACTAGATGGAAATCCACCAAAGAGCTGGTTGTCTGTCATATCAAGAAAATAAAGTCGTGTCAAATTGGGAAAGATATCGGGAATTTCTCCAGAAAGCTCATTTCTATCTACCATCAAACTTTGTAGTCGCTTCAGTTTTCCAATAGATCTTGGTATTTCACCTCGGAAATAATTATTTTGTATATATAAAGAAGAGAGGTTCTAGTACTTCTCGAAACCTTGGGGAAAGTCTCCAATGAAGAAGTTCTCACCAATAAAGAACTCTTGAAGGTTTGCCGAGAGATTTGATACAAAAGGAGGAAGTTCTCCTCCTAGTTGGTTCGACTCCACATTAAGTAGTTCCATCTTAGTACAATTTGTGAGGGACCCAAATGCCTAAAAGTTCAGTTTTGTCGTTGAAGATAACCTATTATATCCAAGATTAAGTAGTGTTAGATTCTTCAAGTTACCCAGCAACGGAAGAGACCCACTGAATCTATTTATAAAGAGATCAATGACTTCCAGTTGTGAAGCATTGGACAAAGAACTGGGAATTGGACATTTTAGCGTATTGTTAGCCAAGTAAAGCTCAATTAAACCGTGAGGAAGATCATGGCCTATATTGAAAGGTAGTTTCCCAATAAGCATGTTTCCTGTAAGAGATAAGTAGACCAAAGAAGACAGTTGCAGATCGAAAATGGAATTTCTCCAGTTAACTGATTCTAATAAAGCTGAAGCCCAAGTAGATTTTGGAGACGGCCCAACTCATCTGAAATTTTACCAGATAGCTAGTTTTCTGCTATTAAGAGCCAGGTAAGATTGGGTAGAAAACCAAACGTTGTGGGGATTGCACCACTAAGATTATTTCTGGACAAGTCAAGGTACGTCAATCTAAGCAGATTGCCGAGTTTAGGAGGAATTGTGCCATTGATGGAGTTTATTGCAAGATCTAGCTTCTGAAGTTGGCCAGCCGAGAAAACTCTGAAGGAATGTGACCGAAAAAAGAGTTTTCAAAAAGGTCAAGAATTTTGAGGGATGTGAGGTTGGAAAGCTATGGAGGAATGATTCCAATGAAGCCATGACCTCTAAGGAGTAGATATCGGACTCGAGCTCCATTATTGGTGCAATTGACACCAGGCCAATTGCAATGAGATGAATTGAGGTTCCATTGGGATAGAGTACTCCGAGGATTAGAGACAAGAGATTTGAAAGATAGAAGGGCTTGCTTGTCAGTAGTGGCATCCAACTGAGCTCTCACCATGCTCATGTTGTGGCATAAAATAATTTGACAGATCAGGAACAAGGTCAGGAACATCAGAGAAGAGGGGTATTTCTTCTTCATTTTTGAAAGTTTGGATTGCAAGCTCAAATATATATGTATTGGAAGTATGCTCTTAAGGTGGAGCTGCTGCTCCTTCCTCGCTCCACTCCTTTCCAATCCATAAACTTATATATTAATAAAGGAACATACAAAAATTAACAAATAAAAACCATAACAATTATCAGAAACACATGATGAGACTGGGAAACTGATGCATAGTCTAATGAAAGAAATCAAGGTAATGGCCTAGCCTGTTCTCTTTTCGAAATATTAATCTCATATAAATATTTGATAAGATTTTTGAGTATTGAAGATCCCACATAAATATTTAATATGGTATCAAATATCAATTGCTCTCCAAATTAATCAAACAATTTGAGAGAATCTCAAGTATTTTTGCCCCGCCACAAAATTAATTTCTATCTTCATCGATCATACGAGCTTGTGATCGATTGCACCTAATCGTCTTTCAAAAAACTAACTAAAAGATAATGGTAAGATTTTGCATTTCAATTAATTTGAGCCTCTCAAAACTACTCCATTTAGAGATCGGTGAACATTACCACTTAATCAAAGAGAAAAATAAATAAACAAAGAGAGAACATTAGGCACCCTATATCCGTACGTACATAAATAATACGCATTAATTTATAATTATCAAGCAAAAAAAGAAAACATTTATAATTGTACAAGTGGGCGATATTTATGTACCTTGTACTGGGAGAGATCTAGCTGGACAAAGATCTCCTGCAAATGGAACGTGCAGTTGATCTGAAGTAGTACTACTTGAGATTGGAGGAGCAAAAATTCAAAGAGTATATATATAGATTGGCTGATACCTGGAATTGGCAAAATATATGAGAAGCTATAAAAGTGCCCCGTCAATATATTAGAATTATATATTTTCTAAAATATTATTTCCAACCAAAAAAAAAAGAATCATAAAAATGTCAGATCTTTGATCTAACTTTGATCTGTCCCTACTTCAAGAAAACAACAATATTGTGAAAACTTTTTCGTATGCATGCATGGATACTCTTTACGAACATGACTAGTGTTTTTAACAGGCCGCCAGCAAGCTGCAGCTCGATCGGCTGGCAATAATATTGTACAAGGTGGAAGCTCACCTTGACTAAAGAGCAATAAACTCCTCTGTTCTTTCGACCACAGAGAGAGCTAGCTAGCATAAGTATGCATGCACGCAGTAGATTTCTGATGAGTTTCGCCATTTATGATGAAGCTGAGATATTGACAGCTGCAGGTCAAAGTCTTCGGATAGGCAACATGCATGCATCCGTACGAAAGACGACGAGTCTTAATTAGGCAGGTCATCACAGCAGTAGGCCGTTTCTGACCAAAACCTATCACTTGCGGAGAAGCTTCAATTGCATCCGCTGATTGATCGATCGTTAGAAGCCAAACGCGCTCACGTCTCATGAGTCGTGAGTTGTACGTCAACGGAAAGTTCAATAAACGATATCATTGACGTGAATCTCCTTATAATATTAAAAATAAATAAAAAATTCTGTCGCCGTCTCTTTTCCTTAGCATTAGTATGAATGCATGCAGTAGATTTCTGATGAGTTTCGCCATTTATGATTATTACAGTGGCGGAAGTAGTAAGTTAAGTGGAGGTTGCCGCGGAACCACTTGCATCTAAGAGGGCCTTGGCCCCAAAATTTTTTGAAAAATTAAAATATATTTTAGGTTTTATTTATAATTTTATAAATATAAAAAATAGTCCCTTAAAAAAATTTATAATCTCTATATGTTCTATAAAATTTTAATATATTTAGAAATATGATCTTTTCAATTTTTTCATATGTTTTCAAAATTTTGTATAATTCGTATATATTATTTATTTTCAAGTGTATGACTATGGTCTCAATAAAATTAAATCAAAACTAAGTTTAAGAAAAATAATAAATTTACTAATATAGATTCTAAAATTTTTTGTTATACAATATTAAACTTTTTAATTTGAAATCAAAAATAAAAATATAAAAAAAATTATTTAAAATTGACGACCTAGATGGAAAATAGTAGATCATCACGGCAGTAGGCCGTTTCTGACCTAAACGTAACTGGATAATATCACTTGCGAAGAAGCTTCAATTGCATGCGTTGATAGACCGATCATTAGAAGCCAAACGCTCACGTCTCATGACTCGGGATTCGTACGCCAAGGAAAGTTCAATAAATGAGATCATTGACGTGAATCTCCTTATAATATTAAAAAAAAAAAAAAAAAAAATTGTTTTGCCGTCTGTTTTCCTTAGCATTAGTATGCATGCATGCAGTAGATTTCTTATCATGAAGAAATAAACTTAAAAAAGTTCTTATATTGGCAACATACAGTTCTATGTCTATGCCCAATAAAGCTATTGGCTATTAATGCACAAACAAAATTAGCCCATTCGGATAGTAAAATTTTATCTCATTTTATTTTATTTTATTATTATTATTTTATAAATTTTTTATATAAAATATAATAAATTATTTAATTTTTTTAAAATTTTAAAATAATAATATTATTCAAAAAATAGTATCTAAGGATGTGTCCTACTATCGAATGTAATTATTAACCAGTAAGATGTTATGTATGTAGCATTATGTGCCTGTGACAATTTCGATAATTAAGTCAGTAACAAGTGATGAATAATAATTCAATAATGTTTAATCTGATGCTCAGAGAGTTACCTATTGCCCTTATACATAGGTGTAGGGATCCATTGGATAAATGCCATAAACAGATTAGGCTCGTGCAATGCTTAGCCATAATTAGGAGGCTTATCCCTGATGTATCAGAGTTATCTAATCGTCACGTCATGAATATTCATGAGCTGAAGATTCATCCCTTCTAATAAGTAGGGCATCTAAGTCGTATTAATCTGTACAACTTCCTTGGGTAATTATATTTACGTGGTAATGGGCCTTGGGTCCTTATTTGGGCTAGACCAATATTAACCCACCAGTTACCCTGTTAATTCCTTTCGCATGTAAGCGTATTTTGATTTATTTTCCTAAGGGTATTTAAAACTATGGGTTACCCTGCTGGGGTTTTGAACCTATGGGCTGCCCCGCTAGCCCATTTATTTTTTTGTTTTGCCGTTTCCACTTATCGAGATATGGGAATTTCAAACTTCGAGGGACGTGCATACGTTACCTAGTAACTGTTGCCACGTTCCCTTCCAATCGCATCACCTAGTCAAGTAATTATGAGATATGCAATTATCCCCTACCCTTTCATTTCCCTGATCCTTTTCATTTTCCTTTTCTCCCCGAACGCGTCCTTCTCTTCCTTCTATCTTTACTTTCTTGAACTCCACTATTGCGGCCTCCTGCTCTCTGCAACTCTCTCATTTTCCTCTGCTTTTTGTCCTCTATGTAACTCTCTCATTTCCCTCTACTTTTTGTCCTCTCTGTAACTCTCTCATTTCCCTCTGCCTTTTGCTTTCTCTGCAAGACTCTCATGCCCAACGAAACACACCACAAAGCTCTGCTTCTCCAAAGTCTTCCTCTGTGAGAGATGTCCCCGCCTTCAAAGGTTACGAGTTGCCCTCCACCCTTACGGCTAGGGATTTGACAAACTTGTGAAACACGTATGGGATCCCAGATTCAATACTTCTAGAACTGCCTCATCATGGTTGCGTCAACCAAGAAGGGTTTGCCGAAAAGATTTCCCTTCCCGTCTGTGCCCTAACCTATGGTTTACGATTTCCCTTTTGTCACCCCATATGCGACGTTCTTGATCTTCTCCAGTTAGCCCTTGCACAGCTTCACTCCCACACATGACGGGTTCTTCTTTGTTCTTGTGTAGTGTTTCGAATGGTTCTAGAGCCCGCTAAAGAAGAATACCCCGATTTAATTGCCAGAGAGTTCTTGGCATTTTACTCTTTGAGGATTTCTCCGAGAAATATTCTAAGCTTTTGTATGAAGAATTAGCAATTGGCCCATTTTAAGGGTCACCTTTCAAATGCCAAACAATGGACAATAAAGTTTTTCTTGATCTTTGGAATGGGCTGGGAATTCCCCAATTCAGAGGTTGGTATACGGGACTTCCCAATTAGGCCCTCTTAGAGTAAGGCTTCTGATGACAAAGGCTTAGCAGTAGCCTTGGAACCCCTGTTTGAATGGGAGCAATCTTGTATCAATATGGTTCATGCTTGGGCGACTGACCATGAGGATGCCCTTTGGACCAAGGCCATTTTAACCCACATCAACATTGATCATTTTTTGGAAGTGCCTGACCGTTCAAAGGTCAAAGGGCATCTCTTTTTAACCAAGGTTGTGGCACCACCTTCTGTACTGAAGCCTTCTTCTGAGTCTACTCTAAGGGCTTCTAGGAAATGCTCTCGCCTTACCAACACAAATACACCTTTTTCCTACGGTGAAGAGGGTGGCTTCGGGCACAGGTGTTGGTGACTCCCCCGTGGCTAACAAACCTCAAGGTACCCCGCCTTCTACCCCTAGACACTCGCCAGTGCGTGTACCCTCTCCAGACCTTGACGATGTCGAGGGCATGATGGGCCAAGTCCATTTTGAATTAGTGACCGCCCTTGATTTTGACCTTCCTTCTTAAAATCTCAATTCACCATCTAGCTCCACCTTTGAATTCCCCATATTTGAGAATTCAGTTGGGAAGGGGAGAGCGGCTAGGTCAATACTGAAGTTGAAGCGGTCTTTTCATTGAGTCTAACTGGTATGGCACCTTTGGGCTATCATGTGGGCCAAGGCAGAGAGGAGGAAGCTGCCCGCAGCAGAGATGAGGGTGCTGCCTGGGGCAAAGAGGAGGATGTTGCTCGGGCAGAGAGGTAGGTGCTACCCAGGGTGAAGAGGGAGATGCTGCCTAGGGTGGAGAGGTTGACCATGAGGCCCTTGTCATAGAAGAGTGTCAGGACCCCAATAAAAATTGCCCTAGGACAAGGTCCTAGACATGCATGGACAACCAAGATCGGGCTATTTATGGGGTCAAGCCTAACTATGAAGGACTTCTCTATGGGACTAGTGCAGACTCTAGGAAGATTGCGAGAATGGCATAAGTCAATTGGAAGATGGCGCACGTCTTTCCATTTGACTAGGCCATGGCTCAACCCTGACAGCCCATTAACACAGCTGTTGGCATGCCTTGACAGCCTATTGACATTGCTGTTGACATGCTATGACAACCCCACAGGTTATGCTTTGACATGCACTAACAGCCCCACGGGCCCTACCTTGACACTATCGCTGACATGCCCTGATAGCCCCATGGCATGGCCAGCACCATCAGCATGACCAGCACCATCAGCACGCCCAGTAGCTCATAAGCACACCATGGCATGCCCCTGACAACTCCGTAGGCATGCCATGGTCCCCGCCATGGCACACACTTGACAGCACCACCATCATGCCATGGCCCCTGCCATGGCACTTGCAAGATAGCCCCACAGATAGGCCATGGCCCCTGTCATGGCACTCACTTGATAGCACCCAGCAGGCATGCCATGGCTCCAACTATGACATGCCCTTGACAGCCCATGGCTTGGCCATCAGCACTCCAAGGCCATGGCTTGACATGCTCAGCATGCACTGCGACAGTAGTGAGGTTAGTGGTATGCCCCATCAGGCATGCCATCCAGCGCACAGTTCCAGCCCGTGCCTTGTAGCACCAACGGCCAGGCCACCTACCTGTGCCATGCGCAGGCCAACAGCTTGGCCAGCACGCAGGCCATGCATGCTGCCCACCAGCCATGAAGCCTAGCCAGCCAACACTCATGGCTCATGCCATGGGCCATTTCAGCACATGGCCAGCACCAAAGCCGGCCAGATTTATTTATTTTATTTATTATTTCAATTTATTTATTTATTTTAATTGTTTTACTATTTATGGGACCTATTTAAGGTTTTCACCTTATAAGCCTATAAATAGGACCCTTCGCTTTTATTGTTGGATCTTTTGGCAAATTCCCTAGAGGACGGATTATTTGTTATTGAGATCTCTTTTCGGTGCTTGGCACTTGGGCTACTTGGGTGCAATTCGTGAATCCCAATGAGAGGATCATCACCTTGGAATTCGTGAATAGGTGGTGATTCATTTATCTTTTTCATCACCGTGCAATTCGTGAATTGGTGTTGAATTATTTATCAATCTTATGAGTATTTTCCTTTTTCCATTCAATTACCTTTCTTTGTTCTTGTTTATTTCCTAATTTGTTCATCTATATTTTCTTAATCAAACATATTCTAAGCGTTATTCTTACTTTTCTTTGATTTCTCAAAATATTCATAAATACCAAAAAGATAGTCTTCATCTTTCCTTTGTTGAGTCATTTCTTCTTTGTCTATCTATTTTCCTACTTGTTCATTTATTTTCTCTTTGATTCCATAAAGTCTTGCATAATCTTCCATACCAATCACCATTCACACCTAACCCATTCCAATTCCATAATTCCTTAGTTTTTCATTCATATAACATCCTAGATCTACAATTCCCAAGAGATCTAGCCAAAATACACATTACCACATACTTTCCATACACTTTCCTACCTACCAAACACTTCATAAGCGTCTATAAATCCATATTTCATCATATATCTATTCCATAAAGCCACAAAACCCTAGATCTATCCTAGATCTATTGCCTTCAACAGGCATAGCTGTAAACCCTAATTCCCATAAGGATTTCCTATATTTTAAGAAACCCTAACCCTAGCCTCCAATTCCTAAATTTTAGGATCTTACTTAAACTCACTTAAACCCTAAAGATCCTATCTCTTCTTACCCATGCCGAATTCCCATAAACCCTAAAACACTTCCTACACTTTTGGATTTCATCCTATACATCACCAACCCTAAGATCCATTTCATCTTTGAACTAACCAAAACCCTAGACTACCCAAAACAACTCTTCCAAAATTCACAGTCGTATCCATTCACCATTCAAACCCTAGTCTCACTTCACCATACCAATCCTAAACATCACCCAAGTGTTGCCAACACCATGGGTTGTCATCAAGCCATCCTACGTCGCATCAAACATACAAATTCATCACTTACATCGCCCGAACTCATTGTCATCATCAAATCCATCACTAAACATCATACCTTCATTATCCTAGGAACCCTTCATTATCATAAATTGTTCAAGACCAAGCAAGATGACGAGGAGTGTTCGGTCATCATAAGGTGACGCGAGACTAAAATATCATAATGTTTAGGGACTAGACCGAGGTCCCTAATAAAGAGGTTGAAGTAGAGGGTGAAGGGAGAATTTCCACTCCCCATTCTCTACCGACTACTATTTCTAGGGGAGAGATCCCTCCACTTGACCTTGGTGTAGGCTAGGACTAGGTTTCTATTCCCTCTCCTTTTCCCTCCCACTTCGGAGACAACGTCGAGTCCTTTCTCCTAGAGGGGGGGTATTCCTCTAGGTGGCCTTGAGTGAGGACATCAGCTTGGGTGACGCAAAACTTGCCTATGATAATGCTGCTTGCCTTCCGAGAAGTCTTGGTAAAGCCCTTGGGGTTGGTGCAGGCTCAACGATGGCATCGCCAGAAACTTTCTTCCTTGGTCCTTGTTATGGTCCAAAAGCCAGGGAAATAGGGAGGTTTTGAGAGATGCCTCCTCCTTTGCCCCTGCCCAAAGTGAAGCTGTCAGCAACATGGCTAACGGGCTAAGGAATTTTCTCTTTGGGGTACTTTTGATTCTTCTTCTCTCTTCTATTTTATTATTTATTATTTTCTTTTATTCCCTTTGGTTTCGACTTTGCAGGGCGTTAATGACTTAACAGACTGGATTATGGTAGACCAGGCTGACTTGGAAGACGAAGTTTGCTCTAGGCATATCTTTTCTTTTTACACCGAGAGGGAATTTGAAAAATGGAGGGCTGAGAGGGTGGAGCTAGAGATCCTACTTGAACAAGCTGATGGCTATGCACACTCCCTGGTGAGCAACCTGGAAATTCTTCGCGATGAAGTTTTCTACCTTCAGGATGAACTTCATCGTGCTGGGGAGGTGAAAAATTGAGACAACATTGCCTTGAGATAATATAATCATGAATGAGATAGGACCAACTACCTTATCAAAAAAGCAGTTTGAATTTGAGCATGACATGCATGTGTATTATAGTATACTACGTGTTACTAATAGATAGATGCTTTTAGAAATGGACAAAAGTTGGATGCGTTTAGGCGATAGACTTGGAAAGGATTACATACCCTATGCAAGTGGAGTAAGAACTTTCATTGATTTTGCAAGGCCTCTGCTGATAGTCGTAGTTACATTAAGTGTCCATGTCGAGGTTGTAAAAATTTGTGTGCAATAGGGTTGGATGAAGCTGAAAGTCATATATTTGTGAACGGTATGGATCTGGGGTATACTCGATGGGTACCGCATGGTGAACAGTATATACAATCAGCGGATGGATTATTCGGTCATCCGAATTATTTGCAGCACGTGGATGATGATTATGAGCGAGATGAGATGGAAGAAATGTTGAGTGACATTGGAGCTGTGATGTTTATGGATGAAGTTGACGATAATGCCTAAAGTGGCCGAGGGACTGATTTTGAAAATTTTCTGGGAAGATGCAAAGGGCGAGCTTTATTCAGGCGGTACAAAACATTCTAAAATGTCGTTTATTGTGTGGTTGTTTCACATTAAGTCATTGTGTAGGATGTCAACGAAAGCAACAAACATGATATTAGACTTATTTAACGAGGTACTTCACGAAGGGTCTGCATTGTCGAAGAACTTTTATGAAACAAAACAGTTGAGAAAGGGATTAGAGTTTGAGTACAAGTCCATACATGCATGCAAGAATGATTGTATTTTATTTTGGAAGGAGACGAGAAGAAACAAGCATGTCTTGTATGTGGAGAGTCAAGGGTGGAAGGGTAAGAAAAGCATGCCGGTTAAGGTCTTGCAATATTTTCCATTGAGACCTAGGTTGCAAAAACTATATATGTGTAAGAAAACAGATCACGATATGAAGTGGCACAAGGAGAAAAGAGTTAATAATGACGCATTTATGAGGCACCCAGCTGACTCACTTGCGTGGCAATCTTTCGATAATCAATATCCAGAGTTTGGGATAGAAGCTTGGAATGTGCGCTTGAGACTCACAACCGATAGATTCAACCCTTTTGGGAATATGAGTACAAGTTATAGCACTTGGCCTGTAGTGTTGATTCTGTACAATCTTCTATCATGGAGGTGCATTAAGGTGCCCAACTTTTTGTTAACTTTACTTATCCCCGGGCCGAGATCACCTGGGAATGACATTGACGTATATATGCAACCGTTGATTGAAGTGCTGAAAGAGTTATGGGAAACAGGCGTCAGAACTTATGATGCATCCACGTCGACATCTTTTCAAATGCATGCTGTGGTAATGTGGACGATAAATGACTTTCCGGCATATGGGAATCTTTCCGGCTGGAGTACTAAAGGGAAGTTAGCGTGTTCAATGTGTAATAAAGAAGCTACTAGTGAGTGGTTAAATATTCTCAAAAGTTGTGTTTCATGGGTAATCAATATTATCTACCGACAAATCATGCATGGAGAATAGAATGCGCTAAGTTTGATGGGCATGTAGAGGATAGAATTGCGCCAAATGAGTTGTCTGGAGAAGAGATACTGGAACAACTGGTACATGTTAGAGCGAACAATTTTGGCAAAGGTTGGGAAAAGAACAAGAGAAAACGAGGCATAGCAAAATTGAATTAGACAAAGAGTAGTATTTTTTTTGACTTGCCGTATTGGTTATCCTGCATGTTGCGATATAATTTGGATGTAACGCACATAGAGAAGAATATTTGTGATAATATACTAGGTACATTGATGAGCATTAATAAAAAGATGAAAGATACGATTAAAACAATGAAAGATATTGAGAGAATGAGAATTAAACATAATTTGTATTTTGAGGTAGAAGGTGATAGGGTGATCATTCTGCATGCATGTTTTACGATGACAAGGGAGGAGAGGATGTACTTCTGCAAATGGTTGCAAGGTGTGAAGCTGCTAAATGGTTATGCTTCAAATATCAGTAGATGCATGAGCCCTAATGACTAGAAAATTGGTGGACAGAAAAGTCATGATTGTCACGTATTTTTGCAGAAGTTATTACCGGTGGGAATTCGTGGAAAGCTGACATCAAATGTACGTGTCGCCATAACCGAACTCTGTATGTTTTTTATGGATTTATTTGCTCGGGTAGTAAATCGAGATATGCTACGGAAACTGAAAGAAGACATTGCTACAATACTATGTAGATTCGAGCAGATCTTTCCACTATCATTTTTTGATGTCATGATCCATTTAGCAATACATTTACCCCGGGAGGTACTGTTAGGTGGACCGATGCAATTCCGTTAGATGTATCCAGTTGAAATATATTTGGGTTAACTGAAGCGCACTATTGGGAATAAAGCCAGAGTTGAGGGTTCAATAGCAGAGGCATATATACACAATGAATGGTTAACATTTTGCTCTTTATATTTTCATGATGTTGAGACACGATTTAATCATCAAGAGTGAAATGCTGATCTTGCTGCTCTGCCTCCTCGTGAGCTATCAATATTTTCTCAGAATGTATAATCATTGGGTGCATAAAAGGGTTACGATTTAATTGATATAGAGTTGGATAAAATTCAGTGGTACGTGCTCAATAATTGTCGGGAGATTGATCACTCTCTCAGGTATGTCGTTGTAAAAGGTTCAAATAATTCTAGTTTCAAAAGTTTAACTATAACTTTTATTCTAAAAAATAATATGATTTTGCACTTATATACAGTGAGCACCTGGACAAACTTAAGACGGAAGGCGTAGAAAATATAGAGGCAAGACACGAGGAAGAATTTTTTGAATGGTTTGAACAACATGTATGAACTAAACTCTATATAATATGTTAGATTTTGAAAGTTTTAACTCTAGGTAGTATTTAATAAATATACATTATTTCAATTGTTAGATTTTGAACAACGTGCTCGTGATCCCGGATCAGTTTCTCTTGAATTGTATGCATTAACCCGTGAATCCTTAAATAGAGCACTTTGATACATTGCATGCACGGTTCGATGTTATATATTCCATACTCTGGACCGTGAACATAATAGAAAGATTCAAAACTATGGTGTGTTGGTCGAGGGGAGTCATGGAACAAATGATATTGATTATTATAGTGTCGTTCGTGATATTATCGGATTGAAATATTTGGGTGGGTCTATAACATATGTCTTTAAATGTGATTGGTAGGATCTAAGCGGTAGTCGGGTTTCGATATATAGGGATAATCATTTTACGAGTATCAATACTGCATCTAAATGGTACGAAAATGATTCATTCGTGTTGGCTTGTCAAGGTACTCAAATCTATTACTTGATTGATCTAATGAAAAGTGCTGATGAAGACAGTGGAGAGAAAACTTGGCGAGTTGTACAAAATTTGTCCTCCGAAAGATATATGAAGCAAGAATGAGTGCAGATTACGATAATAGTGGAGATGAAAATGACACTCCGATTGTAGAGGCCTACTAGGAAGATGGAGAGGGTATTAACTTGTTTGTTGACCTCGGTACACTCGAGTTGCTCCCTTTGTGTAGAGATGACGTCACACCCGTTCATCTCAACCCGTCTATATTAAATGATCATTTAATTCAAGAAAGTGAGGAAAAAGAAGAAGACGAAGAAGAATGCTGGGGGGAAGTGGATAAGGAGGACAAAAAAGTGGTTGATGATGATGATGAAGATGTTATAGAGGGAGATTCTAAAACAAGCATGGAAAATACATCCGAAGATGAAGACTAAAAGTACTAAAAACTTTATTCATATAGGTGACCTTAGAATTTTATACTAAAATTAATTTCTTCTAATTAATTTTTTTATTTATTTATATAATCATTTTTAAGTACACCGCCAAAATGACAAAGAAGAAATGTATCTCATCCATCAAGTCCAAGTCCTGAACCCATTGAGGACTGCCTACATGAGGAATCCATTCCTGAAGATGAAATTAACACTACAAAGAACGACACACAGTCGACACCTACCAGTAACGAAATGTCATTGATAATTAATTATATAATTAATACTTTTATCTCAATAACTATATAACTATAAAAATTATACTATTATCTATAAGTTGATGCATCCGCTCGTCACGGTCGTGGTTATACACGCGGCATCTCACTTGAGAAAAATCGAAGGAATGGAAAACTGAAGGTCACCATTCCTGATAATTCCACTGGAGGAATGGATGATAGTGCAATAGCGCTTTGCTCCTATATTGGCATAGTAGTCCGAGTTTATTCTCCATTTTATGTGCGCTCCTGTTCGAGATATGCCGAATGAGATTAAGGAACACATTTGGAATCGTGTGCTAGTGAGTTTACTTTGAGAGTTCATTTTTTTCACCTAGATTAATATATCATATTTTTGACATAATTAATTTATAATTAGGATAAATTCGACCTCGACTTTGGTTGTAGCGAGAATTTGAGAACTGTGAATGAGTTAATGGCTACACTATTCCGACGTCACAAGGAACGATATCACAACTACTTCAAGAAGTTTGAGACGTTTGAAGAGGCTGCGCAGTCCCCTTTCCAGCAGATAAAGTTAGACGATTAGAGAAAGTGTTGTGATATTTTCGCATCTCCAGAATATCAGGTATTCTAGATTTATTTCTTTTAATTATTTACATTTATATTTTTTGTTTATATTATATGTATATATATTACAATTAACATTCTTAAGTTCTACAAATGCACATAATAGATCTACTTTAACTATCCACCATCGTGTTGGTTCAAGATCATTCTATCGTATTGGTTCAAGATTATGTAAGCAGCGTTCCTTTTGTTAAATAAATTATGCAACATGTGAATAATTTATTTTTTATTGGTATTTCTGTTAATACGTTACTTATTTTGTGGTTTGATCTTTTAAATTATAGGAAAAAATGATAGAAATGCAGTCAACTTCTGGGAATCCTCTCCTAGTGACATAGACATTTTCACGCAAGTGCTCAGGCCTAACTCTAGTATGGTAAGAGGTTTGGGAAGATCTTTCAAGCATTCCAAGTCATCCTCCTCAACCTCATCGACTTCACAAATTAATAATCTTACCAAAGATTTAGAAGCTGCACGATGCGAGATTGAGTATATGAGGTTTAGACAGCAAGAGTTGGATTCCCTCTTAGAGCGACACTCATTTTGAGATGCGTTTGCAGGACCAACAAAGAGACTAGGAGGAAAGAATACGCAGTGAGGTCTAAGAGCAAGTGCAGCAGGAGATGATGTTGTAAATGAAGCGTGTTATGTCATTGCAACAGAATGGTGGTGGACGAGGAAAGAAAAAGAAATGAATTTTATCAGTGTATTATATTTTTAATATCTAATTTGAAAACAGTTACAAACATTGTTGGTTGTGAAATATATTATGTAATATGATACAATTGGTATAATTAGTATGTTTTTTAATTGGATGAGTTTAGTATTTCTGATATGTACGTTTGAATGTAAATAAAATACATTTGAATAGTATTTCACATTTGAACACATATTCAAACGTAATTATACAAAATTATAACAAAACGTTCGAACATTCTCACTGTTAAATGAACATAACGTTCGAATATTTAAACGTTTAACGTTCCAAACCTCTTAATGTACTTCTTGTGTTTGAACTCTACTTTGTTAACATTCGAATGAACATCCGAACATTATGATACGTACGTTCAGAGATTGGTCCGTTAACATTAGAATTTAAATTCGAACATAACGTTCAAACGTATAAACGTTCAAACGTAAATATGATACGTTCAAACTATAATCAACAAACATTATCTTCTATCATTCGGATGTCAATTGTTCTAGTTTACGTTCGAACGTTAATTTTTACGTTTGAACATTATTTTCTGTGACAGATTCCAACCATCACAGAAAAAGGAAACGTTCAAATGTTATATCAAACGGTACACCGCCAACCATCACTAAAAATATTTTTAGTGACGGTTGTACAGTAAACTGTCATTAAATGTATTTTGTGATACACATTACGTGAGAAACCGTGTTCAACCGTCACCAAATGTATTTCGTGACGTTTTGGTCATTTTTTGTGACAATTTTCTCTGCCACTAAATCCCATTTTTATTGCAGTGATATCATGAGGTACTTGTAGGTAAGAGGTACAACTACTGATAAGTGACACAATCTTTTGACTAAATCGAAGGGTTTGTGTCTATTGATACTTCTTCAACTATCACCCCCATAGAAACCATTACTATGAAGTGGGTGTCATTCTAAGAGTACATTGTTTGGTAATTACATCCCTTAAAATTACTTCTTATTTGGTGACTAATTTAAAGTGACATATTATCAACACAAAGAAACTATAGAAAAATAAATATACAAATTGATATGAATTCTTATGATCCGTTTGATATACTTTACAATAAAAATAATTTTATAATATTTTGATGTATCGCATCAAGTTACATCAGTTTATTTATTTACATACTTTTAAATAATCTTTTTGTAGCTAGACAATTTTTTATGTCTGAGAATACAATACGACATGTATAATATCATTTGATATGTTGAAAATACAACACGCGTGTAGGAATATTCGACTATATTCTCTCTCTATCAATCAATCCCCTCCTCGTTATGAAATGAGTAAGAAAGATAGGCTTAGATGCAAAGAAAGTTCCTCTGTATTTTTTTTATTTAAATTATGACTTTTGACTATTCTCGCCATTGTCATGCTTGACAAAGTCTTCAAGTACTTCACCTATAAGTACTGCCTAAAACACTGCATTATTCTCATCCTCGATCGCTTATATATACTCTTTGATCGATCATTCCTACATGACTTGCAAAATGGTATTCTCCAAGATTCATTCTAAAGTAGTAATGGTACTCATGGCTCTTATTGTAGCAATCATGTTGCTCCCTTGCTCTGAGGCAGCTTTGGCAAATGCAAAGCCTGGTTAGTACATAAATTGTTTGTTTGATTTAATTTTATTGTTAGATGAAATGTTTTTTTTTTCCTTTAAATGCAAAGCCTGGCAAATGCAAAACTTGTCTGTTTTCATCTATATGCTTGAAAACAAACGAGCACATGAACTATATATGAAACAAAATAAAATCACTTCATACTCAAATTTAAATATATGCATGGTTTTGTAGGACAAAGAGTACTAGGCCAAGTTCCAGTGAAAGTTCCTAGAGTTCAACCTCCTCCTCCTCCTCATCTTCCTCCTCATCTCCCATTGGGACAAAGTGGAAGAGGAAGCTACTCTCATCCCCCCTCGAATTATCCATGAGAAAGGAGTGGCTATAACGGCCAAGGAAATAATATTAAAATTTATTTATTTGCTGAATAAATAGTTGGTGTTAGAGATGATGGTGTGCACACATAATATCATGTATTAGTCGTTGTATTCAAAATTTTAAATCTGATAGTAGGGTATAATAAGATCAGCGTGGTGATTAGATTGTCAAGTCTTACGACTTGCGATTACTAGCTTGTGTAATGATGTGCAATCAAAGAATGATGACAATAGGCTTTTTTCAATACAAAAATCTACTTTAATATCTTATTTTGACACCTTTTATATTTTATTTTTTTATTTAATAAGTTAAAGAAGTGGCTATTAATATATTAATATTTTTTTTATGTTTTTTAAAATTATTTTAAAATGATAAAAAAAATATGAATCAAATAAAAAAAATAAAAAACTGATTTTAGCCTATCGGCAACTTGCAGCAAGCAGCTGCAAGCGGCATTTAGGATCCTCTTTTTCAATATCATGTTCATGATGGGAAATATTGATTCATTTAATATGGCTTTGAATAATAAGAAACGACTCTCAGCCCAGTCAGTCATACAGCTACTTTATCAAGCAAACTTTTCAACTTAGAAAATTAAATTGAAAGTACACTGTAAGAAAAATGAATATATGTTACGAGTTATTTCAATGGTTGTTCATGAAAACGTAGAGATAAAATAAAAACTCATTTGTTGTTATTTGGATAGTCAAATCAAACAAGCCGTACAGCACTGGGACGCCTCCGGCCATCCTGTGAAGAAGTTCTCACCAATACAAAATTCTTAAAGGTTTGCTGATATCTTTGATACACAAATAAAAAATTCTCCTCCTAGTTGATTCAACTCCAAAATAAGTTGTTCCATCTTAGTACAGTTTGTAAGGGATCCAAATGCTTGAAAGTTCAATTCTGTTGTTGAAGATAACTTATTATTTTTAAGATTTAGTTTGATCAAATTCTTGAAATTATCCAGCAACGACAGAGACCCACTGAATCTATTTATAGAGAGATTCAATGACTTGCATTTGTGAAGCATTGGACAAAGAACTGGGAATTGGACCTTCCAGCTTATTGTTAGCCAAGTAAAACTCAGTTAAACGGGAAAGATCATGGAAGGTAGTTTCCCAATAAGCATGGTTTCCTGTTAGAGATAAGAAAAGCAAAGAAGACATGTTGCATATCGAAGATAGAATTTGATCTTATTTAATCTCATCTCATCTTATTATTAAATATAATTTAAATGCAAAATTTTTAAACTAATTATTACAATTTTTTCAAATTTTAAATAAAAAATAAAAAATAATTTCAACATTTTCAAATCTCCAAACAAAAATATTATATATTATAAAACTATATTATTATAGTATTTTAACTTTATAATAATTTTTATTCAATTTTTTCTCTCATTTCTTAAAACTCAAAAAATACTTAACTCAAACTATCTCACCACTATTCACAAATTATCTTAGTATTATTTACAAATTTTTTATTTCATCTCACTTTCTAAACATGCCCTTAAAATATATTTTATTTATTTTATTTTATGTGAAAATTTAAAAAAATTATAATAATTAAATGAAATGAGATAAGAATAGTTATAAAAACAAAATATACCCAACAAAGCTATATATTTTGTCCGAAGTTTATTACATATACATATTCTCTATAATATTTATTATTATTCGTATAAATATTCATGATTATTAAATAAGTAAAAATGTCTGGAAAGCCTATTTCATTGAATAGTTATTATATGGAAAATACTGCTGTTTCGTCTTGGCGGTATTTAGTAATTAAAAATTTAGTAATTAAAAAATTATTATTCAATAATATTGTAAATTTTTATTCTTTAAAAAAGTTGAAAAAATGATGCAAAAAAGAAAATTATTTTTACCTAGCGGTGGGACCCACCTTTTTTTAATCAAAAATGCTTTATCCTAAATTTGGGTTTCAAATTTGCCCTGAATGTAATTTTTTTTTAATTTAATGATTAAGAAAGTATTTTTTAATAATATTATAAAAAACAATTTTAAAAAAAAATATTTAAAAATAATTTAAAAAAAAGTTACCTTTTTCGGTAGATTCTCGGAGATGTAGCACTACTTTTTTTTTTTTTTTAATTGGTTGTATATATTTATTTTTTCCTCCATTATGAACAGTCAGTCATATTTTTGACTTCGGCTCTGTATTATTAATTCGACTGGCGGCAAATTCGGCAATACCATAAAAAGTTAAGGTGAGACCTACCACGTCTCTCTCTTTCATTCAATTAAAATTTTGAACCACAGGAAGATACAGACACCTACCACCTTTAATTTTACACCTATCACCTTTAATTTTTGGACTAATTAAATTGTTGCCTCTCTCTCTCTGTACGTACATACACATATATATATATATATAATTATTATAAATAGGGGTCCCTAAGTACGGATGGACAGTGTTTCAAATGAAATATTTTTCTCACACAGAGAGACAGGAGGAGGCCGACGAGAGAGAGAGATCGGGCACGAGACTCAGAAAATTAAATTGGCACATGCTGTATGTGAGTGTATATTCAATGTTGCTCAAAGTCTTGATTATTTGCTAGTGTAAAAGACCGTGTGACACCCAATATAGATATGTCTTGCTCAAAAATCAGTCTATCATGATACCCACCAAAATAAGATAAGGTTTGCACATGGATCATGACTAATATAAAATCCTGTAGGTAGATTCTAGATCTACACGCGATATATCTCTTTAAAATTTATCATAGAGTTTGTGTGAAGGATGAGGGTTTTCAATCGTGAGCCGTGCAGAGTATTAATTTGAACGAATTAACCACCTACCTAATTTGGATAGCGAGAAATAAATAATTTAATATTTTTGTTCAACTTGTCAAAATGAATTGGATATTAATTACGTATTAATTTATTTATTTATAGATTAGATTTGACAATTCATAATAACTGTTAGAGAGAGAGGGTGCTTTTTTACAAATATGTATGTGTTTTTAATCATTTTTAATATTTCTAAATTTTTGGCACATGCAAAATGTTTTGGCTTAACCCAATCTAGCTCAAGCATTTTTGAAAGAACATAATTTAGAAATGAAAAAAGTCTATTAAGAACGTAATTAGTATATAATATATATTAATAATCAAAGCTAAAATTAACAAGTGCCTACCATTTAATTAAAAAAAAAATGTATTTCTTATATGCTCACAAGACAAGTGAAAACATATTAGTTTAAGAAGATTTTCTCAGGAAAACCTTTTCCTATTCAAAACAAAAACTTATATCAAGTCTAGATGAATAATATTGAATGAGATGCTAGGGATCATTAAAATAAGAAAGAAGGTTATTTTAGTTAATTTCTTCTAAAGTTTATCAATTCCAATGTGAAGACTTTGTAGTTTGTGCAATGCAGTAATGTTTGTCAAATAATACACCCACGGAAAATACTAGATCTCTCGTTGGGGGATTCCGTTGGGAGCTATGGCTTCTAATTTTTTATTTTTTTATTTATTTTTAATGATTAAGAAAAAATTATTTAATATTATTGTAAATTATTTATATTTTTTTAAATATTAAAAAAATGATTTAAAAAAATAAAAAATAAAAAACTTTTTAACCTAACAAGAGCACCCAGCGAGCCTTCAGCGGTGACTGTAGCATGTTCATGCAACCACAACTATAGGCATTCCGTACGGATTGTGACAGTGAAAAGTCAAATCAAAACGCAATTACTTTGATGGGTCCTCATAAATATTATTTCCCACTCTGTCTTATTTTTCCTTTTTTTCTAAAAAAATTTTTTATTTATTTTATCGGTTGTAAGTATTTGCTTTTTCATCCATTATTATGAGTCAGTGATATTTTCAACTTCGCCGCTCTACCATTAATTCGACCGATGGTGACTCTGTGTGTTACTCGATGCTCTGCTTAAAAAAAAAAAAAAAAAAAGTAAATTATACAAAGTGTGTTATCGACACCAACCTCTTATAAATAAAAACTTTCTACTCATTTAAATCTGCAAATTAGGTAATAGAAAAACTCATGAAAAATGAACTTTTGAAAAAAAGCATAAGAGGCAAGAGCCAAGAAGGTAATCGGTCATTCATTCATATTATTATTTCTACTTTAATAATATATTTGTTAAAGATTTACACACTGATACTGTATTTAGTAATTCTATACCTTCTTATGATGTATCATTTCTCTAATTTTAGTAGGAAGGCAATTGAAATTTCTTAAGTCTGTTTGAATGTTTAGATAATTTCATCTCATTTTATCTCATCTTTTAATATTTAAATATCACTTAAATATACATTTTTTAATTTCAAATCATCAATTTTTTCGTCTAATTATTATTCAATCGTTATAATTTTTTCAAAATTTCAAATAAAATATATAAACAATTCAACTTTTCTTAGTCTCAAGACAAAATAATATTAAAAAATTATATTATAACAATATTTTAATTTTCTAATAGTTTAATTTAATTTTTTTATCAGTTCTTAAAATTTAAGAAAACATTTTAATTCAGATTATTTTACTATTATATACAAAATATTTTATTACTATTTATAAATTTTTCATATAATCATTCCAAATTCTATAATGTCTTCTTAAGAGATGTATAGATGTAGGTCCTATCTACAAGATTTCATATTGGTCGTGATCCATGTGCAAACTGCCACAGTAGGTCTCATGACACACTTATTTTTATTATTTAGTCACTCATTTTTTCACTTTACTATTTTTACTAGCTGTACCTAAATGTATTTTCCTCCTATATTGTTGATCCACCCTCTTTGCACACAACATCAATGTCATATTTGATTTATTGTTCTTGTGCCTATCTTCATTAATATGATCGACTTTCATAACATGTTCCACCAACCATTTTTAATACTATAGTTTTAAACTTTTATCCTAATCATTTAATCCCTTTGAGAAATTATAAGCACTAATATAAATTAAAGAGTAAAAAGAGTTTAAAATTTTACACATTAAGCATAAGAGTCTATAACGATCATTCGATCACAGTATCATTATCATTTATGACGTAACAATAGATTTGTTAAAGATTTATATATTTTAATACTATATTTTGTATGTGGCTTTCCTACATGGGAATATCATTTCCCAAGTAATAAACTATATATAGCAGTTTTTTTTTTTTTTTTAAATAAACATATATAGAGAGTAATTGTATTACTTTCCTAACTTTTTATCCTATATTTCTTTCAATAAATTTTCAAAACTGATTTTTCTTACGAATATCATTTCATTAAATTAAAAAGTAACTATCTCATTGCGCTAAAATGTATGTACTCATGTTTTCCGGTCATTATTGACCCGAATATAAAGAAGAATTTAAAAAATTTAGCTAAATTCAAAATTGCCAATGTGGATAAGAATTTTCTTGATTATTTCTTAGAATCTGTCAAGAGCAGCGACGATAAGAATTAAAAAGTAACACCGTGCATGCAAAATTAGCCTTGTGCTTAATAAGCATGTAGATCTACTAATTTTATTTGGAACACTTAGGTGTCAAATTTTGCGAAACAAATTACACCACTAGATTCATATGATTATTTATCATTTTATGGGGTAATGTTTAATTTTGTATTTTTTGAAATGAATAGTAACACTCGATGTGGCATCCAGTTTAGTCGATTGTCAAATCGTTTTGTAAATTGTCCAAATTCAATCTTGGCAAAATCATAGGCACATTTGGTGAAAAGTGTAGGATACTTGATGTTATGAAAAATTATGAGATGGAAATGTGAAAGAATTGAAGAAATATCAAGTATTGTGATCATGCCACTTATTTTTAGTGGGTCTCAATGACACATTTATTTTTATCATTTAGTTACTGATTTTTCTGCCCATCTTTATTGATTGGATGTAAGTACATACTTTTTCCTCCGAGCTTCTCGATCCACCCATTTTTGGACAGTATTATTGTCATCTTTGATTTACTATTCTTGTGTCTATCTTGTTTAATCAAATTTTATAATTTGTTCCATTGACAATTTTTAATATCGCAATTTAACCCAGTCCTTTAATCCCCTTTGTTTTTTATTCGTCGTTTGATTTGATCATGACTACATTTTTTGTTGTCATAATGGTTTTCACCTGCAACGAATTGACCACCTACCTAATTTGGATAGCAAGAATTGTAGACTAATAATTTAATATTGCTCTTCAACTTCTCAAAATGGGTTGCATACTAATTACCTATTAATTAATTTATTTATAGAATAGATTTGGCACATTCATAATAATTGCATATTCTTGTAGAGAAATGGTAGGGATGTATTTTGCAAATATGTATTGTTTTTAAAATACTCTAGCCACAAAGGGATTACACAAAAGTAATCCTACAAATTGACGTGGTTTAATGTGATTCATCAGATTGTAAAATTACCTTTATTGTAAAGCAAATATAACGGATTAGATGAAGTCATGTTAGTTTGTGAGATTATTTTTGTATAATTTCTTTATAAATGTAACAGTACTCATACTTTTTTAGTCATTTTTAATATTCCCAACTTTTGGCAAATGCAAAAATTTTTGGTTTAACCCAACCTAACTCAAACATTTTTGGAAGAACATAATTTCTTTCCAATTAAGCTATGTTGGAGGCCAGATTATCTTAAACCCATTTTAATTTAGAAATGACAAAAGTCTATTAAACACATAATTAGTATCTATTTTTTTTAATAATCAAAGCTAAAATTGACATGTGCCTGCCCCTTAATTAAACCAAAAAAAGACATGTATTTCTTATATGTTCACAAGACATGTGACAATTTGTCCATATTAGTTTAAGAAGATTTTTCCAACCCACGGATTTAGAGGATCAAACCTTTTTCTATTTAAAATAATAAAAATTTCTAATAATTAAGTCCAAGTGAGCAATATTGGATGGAATTGCAAGGGACAATTAAAATAGGAAAAATTATTATTTTAGCTAATTTCAGCTAAAGTTCATAAATTCAAATATTAGTAACATTTGTCAAAAGAAAATGATAAACACACGTCACATTTTGTCAAATAACACACATTGACACCCACATACGAATCGTTTTAGTGAAAAGTCTAATCAAAACTAGGGGTGCTACCCGCACCATACGGTGCGGGGTAGCCCCCTCCCCGCACCCCGCTCCGCATGGTGCGGGGGTGGGGTTTTTCCATCCGTCCCCCGCCCCCGCATCCCCGGGGCGGGGTACCCCGCCCCGCTAGGCGGGGTGCGGAGTGAATACCCGCCCCGCCCCGCCTCATTTTCCCTTTAAAAAATTACTACTTTTTTTTATATTTAAAAATTATTTCTAAATCTAAAAGTGATTAAAAATATATTTTTAGATCCAAATTGTAAATTTAAAATTTGTAAATATGACTATAATTTAAAAATTATGTAGTTTTTAAATTTGCTAGTGTATATTTTATATAAGTTGTAGTGTAGTAGTTTTAAACTATATAGTTTTTAAATTTGTTAATGCATACTTTGTAAACAACTCTAAAAAATTGTAATATATATATATTTATATATACACAATTTGTAAAATATAAAAATATATTTATATATATAAACATATATTTATGCTTTTGAATATATAAAAATATTTATGCTTTTATATATATATATATAAATATTTATATTTTATATATAATATTTATATATGTAGGGGGCGGGGCGGGGGAAATGCGGAGCGGGGTGGGCCCTCCCCGCCCCCCGCCCCCGCTAGGGGGACTAGATGCGGGGCGGTGTTACCCGCCCCGCCATGGCGGGGGCGGGGCGAACGGGGGCGGGGTAGCGGGGTGCAGGACCCCGCTGCCCACCCCTAATCAAAACGTAATTAGTTTGGTGGATCCTTATAGACGCAAGAGTAGTGCTACATTCCCGAAGGATTATAGCCGAGGATCTATTGAGAAAGGTAAAAAATAAAAAATTTATTTATTTTTATTTGTTTTTATTATTTTTTTGGCATTCTTAAATATATATTTTTTTAAAAAATATAATATTATTAAAAAATATTTTTTTAATCACTAAGTGAAAAAATAAAAAATAAACTATCAGGAGAAATGCTCGTGATCTATTATTAGGATCCTAAGCACTTCTCTAAAGGCAATTACTATTTATTTTTATTTAGTAATTAAATGACTATTTTTTATTTTTTAAAAATATTTAAGAATAATTTTAAAAAATATAAAAAATAATATATTATTTCGGAATCAAATTGGTACGGATCAGTGGCTGTAGAGCTAGTCACTCTGCCGCTGAGATTTTGAATTTTTTTTTGAATTTTTTTTATTTTGTGGTTAAGAAAATATTTTTAAATAATATTATAAATTTTTTTATTTTTTTAAAAAATATTAAAAAAATACATATAAAACTACACATTTATTCCTAACGGTAGCTCTCATGAGAGCGGTGTGTGTAGTATTATCTTTTGAATAATGCTAGTGGTACCGCTCGGAGCTATCGCTGCATTGTTTTTTACTTTTTTAATTTTTTTACTTTGTAATTTAGGAAATATTTTTTAATAATATTATAAATTTTTTTAAAAAACCTTAAAAGTATTAAAAAATATAAGTAAAAAAAAACATATTGTTATAAACTATCTTGAATTGTATGACCACATTTATCTAGTCGTCAAATGCATAGTGCATAGTGCTAGCATAGTGAGCTAGCATAGTCCCCTTTGTACACCTATATATATCGTTGAATTCTTTAAGAAATATATGTTTGATAATAGATCAATAAGTTAACCTCTCTCGCTCTCTCTCAATCTCTTGAAATTCTCTTATTTTTCATTGAGTATATAACACGTTATCAGCACGATGCGTGAAAAAAAAAAAAAAAAAAAAAAAAATTTCTGCCGCTTGGTTCTCCAGTTTTTAGATATGAAATTAAGCACCCTTCTCTTGTTTGTTCTATTACCTTTCTTTTCTCTCCCCTCTGTTCAGACCAAGAAGCTTATCAGAAGATAACCAGATCCTTATCTAGCTTCTAAAGAGAAGAAAATCAAGATGTCGTGGCAAACGTACATTGATGAGCACCTGATGTGCAAGATCGACAGCCAGCATCTCACCGTTGCATCCATCATCGGCCACGATGGCATTACGTTTGATGAGCATCTGATGTCAATATCAGACCGAGTGCTCTGTTCTATGCAGAATCAACCGTTTCGGGTCTCTGGGGCTCTGGCTTCACAATCGGTACGACTGGCACATGCGAGATACCAGGTCTCACGCCGGTCACCTGTTGTTACAATATATGCCCCATGAGAAGTTCGTAGGTGGAGCCAAATCGACTTACCGCCCAGCCTCAACCAGTGAGGGAGGGGTGAAAAGTGAGAGAGGGGCTGTGAGGTGGTGTCGGCTTGAAGAAGAAAAAGTCTCCTTCCTCTGTATTTTGTGAATTCCGAGCATCATACTCCAAAGCAAGCCTGTCGCAGCTTTACCACTGTACACCGACTCACTTGACCATTTTCTTTGGCCACCAACCACACTCTTCAAGGCAGCCACGTTGAGTAAGATGAGCTACAGAGTCTCGATAACCATTTAAAATATTTTCGTGGGCTGCTCCTTGACACATTTGACACGCGTTGAGCTCTCATAGAATGGACTCTGGAATTCTGTGGCTAAAGCTGACATCGGTTGAAGTATTACTCTAATTTGAAGTCGACATGGAAATTATACAATGATCTATTTTAGTTTTCTTTACAAAAGTCAAAAGGTGTGGGCTTGTCAGCCGTATTTGATGAAAAAAAAAAAAAAAGTGAGAAACGTCTCTTTGGAGAAGTTTGAAAATGGAGCTTTCTTCTGTGTACCAAATAAGACCTTGGACCCACTTTGTCCACAAGGAGATGAAGAAAACAAAGGACTATGAAGGTACACCTCAGTTTGATGTGATAATCGTAATTTCAGTTATTTCTTTAGAACTAACATTTCAGGAGATTATAAGTAAGGAAGATTGCTTAGGTGGCAACAATGGTTCCACCACTACAAATTAAGGTAGAATTTATTGAAGGTACAGACAAATGTTTAGACGTGATGATAATATTAAATTTACATATCAGTTATATCTAAGATATATTAAAATTTAGATAATTTACATTTCAATTATATATGTGGTAAATTTTTATTCACATAATTTATATACAAGTTTTATTTATTACTTGTTATAAATTATTAATGATATGTACTTGTACCAAAAGCCCATTATGATTTATGCACCTGAAGTTGCATAATTGAAATTGTGAAAAAAATATATATTTGAATGAACGTCTCGAGTATGCTCCTGAAGTAGCAATATGAAATGCAAACGTTCACAATATATTTTAAATTTATATATGGTCTTTCAATGACTGAGCAAAATAATGAGCTTTTGATGAAAATCATTAGTCACGTCTTACTAGATCTACATCATTCCTTGAAGTGAATGATAATGAATTTATATCATTCTATTCCCTAAGGTGAAAAGAATGATGCGTTTCATTCTTTGAAACTAAGAGATTGGAAGTGATAATGAATATCTTTTCGGGCCAGAAGCTCGTATTGGAAAAGTTGTAAGCTTTCTCTTTGAGATGATATTATACAATTATTGAATCAAATATTATGATGCATCAAAAAGTGATATGATTCAAAATATTTGTATCTTTTCATGATTATCTTGATCATCTAAAATAAATTACGATAAGTCGAATGATTTTCATATGGACGTCCATAAAAGAACTAGAAGATTCTTTTACTATAAAGTCTTACCACCAGAAGTGGAAAGAAAAATTTGCCAGAAGCAAATAAGATGAAATAATTCGACGTTATCTTGATTATCATATGTGAACCAGAAGTTCAGATGATAATTAAATTATGGATGCAATAAGATAAAAATGTCTCATATTCTAGCTGCTAAAATCCCAGCGAGGATTGAAGTCCCTGAAAGACAATTAAGAAATTCAGCAGTCTAATGAACATAAGACATGTCTAAAGGCATGTGAGACTTATTGATACAAAAGATAGAGCATATCAAAAAGAGAAAGACACAAATAATTGGTGCTCCTGAAAAGGCCATACCTAGAAAACAAGCAATAAAGTCCATCCAGATTTTCTGTATAAAATTCTCCTATATAAACTCTTGAAGAGTACAAATCTCCTGAAGAGTGCCTCCTGAAGAGGTTTATCATGAAAATGTCTTCCCTTGAAGAGGGACAGGTACCTGAAAATAACGAGATCTCGTTACATTTCATGAATAATGGAGAAATTATGGATAGAAATAAAATCGTTGTCGACAACGTATTTCCATATGAGATGGCAATTGACATTACCAGAAGTAATGTAGCAAGTGAATCAAGAACCGTCGAAGAATACCGACGTAAAATATTGGCCAATATTTGAAAGAAACAATTCCTGCAGAATTGATTCACTAGTAAAATATGATGCATCGGGACTATAGTCCAAACACCTAAAGAGGTGATGCTTGTTGAATGTCAGTGGGTATTTATGGAAAGGAAATAAAAATGTGATATATAAATCACGAGTCAGTTTCTCAATTCCTGTAGAATTGATATGCAGAATTGATATCACTAAGTAAAATGTGATAAATATTGACTTGAAGTCCAAATACCTAAAGAGGTGATTTTTGTTAAATATCAGTGGATATTTATATACATGATATAAAAAGCCTGAAGCTTTTAATATAAAAATGTGATATAGAAATCACAAGTCAGTTTCTCGAAGAAACAATATTGATATGATTTTAAAATGGTTGAAATCATATTGAGATTTTTATTAGTTTGAAAGTTACTGAGAGTTTGGATATGCATGATTAACTGTATATTTATATGGATCATTGGATCATGATATATATATGAAAATCCCTGAATGATAGAAAATGTCTGAAACTTCTAATATGAATACATCTGGAAATATGTATTCTATCAAGTTTCAAAGATCATTATATGATCTAAAGCAATCCAAACGCAAATGAAAATAAGCTATTATTGCAGTTTATATATATGATTTAAATGTCATTGAGGCTCCAGAAGAGCTCATGAAACTGCACATATTTGAAATATAAATCTGAAACCCTTGCGGCTTCAAGGGGAAGATGGATGATGTTATTAGTCATGAAATACCATCTTTTAAATACAATTAGTATTTCAGATTCATATTATAGGTTTGATAAGAAGTGTGCATTATTAAAGAAGAAATAAAATGAAACACACAGAACATCTACCAGAAGATAGAAACACAAATATGAATATTTGTGAAATATTATTTTATTATCTTGAAGCAAGAATTACAGAAATTTAAGGCACTTTGCCTCATTCTTCAAATGCTCTTGTTCTTCAAGAATCTGCATGTCATCCCTATCTAAAGCTGTGGGCAATCGAAAATAAGATTTAAGCAAAGATTTTAAATTCTTATTCTCTTTCTTTATTGATTCTATCTTCATGTTGGACTCCAGAAGAAGTCGCTGAAGTATAGCAATATTCTCGTGGAGATTGTCAATTCCACAAGTTCTGGATTGCAGTCGCTGAGAAAATGCGACAATGGATGATGAGTATCGGGTACCGAGACTCACAAGCTCATAGATAGCTTCATTATCTGACCTATGAGTCAGATCATTACATTGCATGATAGCACCTGTGGTAGAAGCAGGAACAGCTGATGAACGAGGTGCAGAGTACCTCATATATTGGCCATGAGAAGATCGCTGAGCCATTGCAGAGTAAAAATGTAGAGAGAGATTGCAGGATAAGAATGCAGAAAGAGATTGCAGAGTAAAAATGCAGTATGATTACAGAAAAGTGAAGAAGATGAGATGCGAATGAAGATGAGCTGAATATCTCTTTTATAGAGAAAATTATGATACAGCATCTCTCGTGAAGCAAGAGAAAAGAGATGGAATATAGCTTCATAGCTCTGCGGCGCCTGACAGCTGCAGCACCTAACAGCACGCCTGACAGCTGCAGTACCTGAAAGCACGTCTGACACCTACAGAGGAGTTGAAAATCTGCGGTGCTTGTCTGGTCTTAAAAGGTTGGCCACCGTTTTTATTAAAAATGAGGTTAGCAGTTTAATGTTGATGAATTCTCCACTAACTGTGTTATTTACAAGAACTCCAGAAGAGTACAACTCCAGAAGAGTAGTGATTAGCAGAAAGATCCAGTTGTGATTATTTTATCAACATTGATAAAGTCCACAGTTAGTTGGATGTACAAATGCGAGTTATCTTTCAGATACACACAAGAAGATCATTGCAATTCATGAGAAGAAAGTTGAAATTGATATCAAGAAGGTACGGTCAAGTAAAAATCTGGCAGATTTATTCACTAAAGCATTACCAACTGCAACATTTAAGAAGATTATGCAGAACATTGGAATGCGGAGGTTTGAAGACCTGTTATCATCCACTTTTCAGGGGAAGTAATGTCTTGAAGACTTGTGCTGATTGTACTCTTTTTCCTTCGCTAAGGTTTTATCCCACTGGGTTTTCCTTTGCAAGGTTTTAATGAGGCAATCCTAAAGCACTCGGCGATACATATGAATAATGTACTCTTTTTCCTTCGCCATTGATTTTTTTCCACAAGGTTTTTCCTTGGCAAGGTTTTAACGAGGCATATTCTTTAAATATGGTTATCCAAAGGGGAAGTGTTATAAACTATCTTGAATTGTATGACCACATTTATCTAGTCGTCAAATGCATAGTGCATAGTGCTAGCATAGTGAGCTAGCATAGTCCCCTTTGTACGCCTATATATATCGTTGAATTCTTTAAGAAATATATGTTTGATAATAGATCAATAAGTTAACCTCTCTCGCTCTCTCTCAATCTCTTGAAATTCTCTTATTTTTCATTGAGTATATAACACATATCACATAATCAGCGGTAGGCTGTAGCTTCCAACAGTGACGGTAGCATTGTCCTTTGCCTTTTCTTTTTCATTGTGTCTTATTATTTTTTTATTGGTCATGGTAAGTGTTTGATTTTTCCTGCATGATCGGTCAGTCGTCTTCTATTTTAATATAAAATTATAAATTTGATATTCTCTTTATAATTTACAATGTGTATATATGACACTTACTTTTTTTCATGACAGTATTTTTAAAACTCAAAAATAAAAGATGCTCAATTTTTATAAAATTAAATTTATTTTTAATTAAATTATATAATTATGTCGGTTAATTTAATTTAATGTTTTTATATTATGCAAGAAAGTTATGTGCTGAAATTTTTAATCTAAATTCAAAGAGCAAATAAGAAAAAAAATAGTTGTGTAGTAAAATAATAATAAAGAAAGTGTAAAGATATCTCTACCTTGTTACCAAATGACAAAAATAAGTGTATCATGAGACCTACTAAAGAAGCGATAAGTTTTGCACATGAAATCTTGTAGGTAGGACCTATATCTATACATGATATATCTCTTCAGAATTTATTGTAGAGTTTAAAAGAATAAGAATTCTAAGTAATTACAAAAATTTAATAACACTAGGGGTGTTCAACCGGATCCGGATCTGGGTATCCGGCCATAACTGGATCCGGATCCGGATTTTAAAAACCGGGCGGTTATCCGCCCGGATTGACCCGGATTTCAATCCGAGCGGATAACCGGATCTAATCCGGATATCCGGTTATTTTGTAATTTTTGCCTTAAAACCTGGATATCCGGGTTATAACCGGGTCTAATCCGGGTTTTTTTTTTTTTTTTAGACTTTAAAACTCCAAAAAATATATATATAGCACTTTAAAAAAAAAAAATCTGATATATATAAATAAAAATGCAAATATAGATAATATTTTTGTTTACATCTCAATGCAAAACATAAATTTACAAAGAAAAAAATAAATAGTAATACATTACAACTAATTAAACTAATACAATCTATTATAAAGAACAAAATAAATAATAATACATTACAATTCTGCTACTATTTCAAAAAAAAAAAATACAATGCTCTTCACATCTTTGAATATGGAATTGAGGAAGCTGCACAAGGGAGTATAGTGAACTCCATCCCAGTTTACTCTGACCGAGGGGCGCTCACATAAACCAACAAACATTTGGCTTCCATTCACTGTCACTGTTCCTCCACACCCAACACTACTGCTGAAGTTGTACTTTCCTCCATAGCCACAACATGCAACGAGTGGAAGCTCAAATCCTGCACATTTCTCAACCCAAACATGAATATGATCATAAAAATAATAAACATTGAGAACAGAAATAACCATTCTTATATTACCAAAGCAAGATTTTAATTTGGGAAGTTAGAAATGACAAAAAGAAATAAACTTTTTGCAATATAATAAGGCTTACCGTATTTCTGTGGTTCTCTATAAAGGGAGTACTTGACAGAGTAGACATCTACGTATGTGATTGCAGCTGAAGGAAGATCGATCCTGAGTTGAACAATGGCCTCCTTCAACTGGTGATTGAAAGACTGAGCTACATCATTATAAGGATTTGCACAGCCATGACTGTCCCTTTGAGCTGATGGAAAAGTGGCCAAAATATAGGGAAGGCAACCAATTGGTCCAGTATTGTGGATCCAAAATGATCTAGCTCCCAACTTGTATATATTCTGCATCATCATCATTAATTTCACTTGATTATCATTAACAGAAAACAAAACAAGGTTACCTCTTTTTCTTCTTTTTTTTTTTTTTTGAGTCTTAATTTACCTTTAACATTAAGAGAGAACTTGTCAAGAATATCAGGGATAGAAGCATTGACTTCCTCTACAGTCATGTTACCAAAGAATCCCTCACCAAGATCATTCTGACCGATATCAAATGTGTATACAGCTTTAGGAAAATAATCCTTCATGGGCATCAAATGTGCATATATTCCTCCTACAAGAGAAACAAATTCCAAATTGAAAGCATAAAGGTAGTTGATGATACAGATGTTTTATAAGCACTCGATCTCAAAAAACCAATTACATTAAGGAACAAAACAAGTAGTGGGGTACCCAAAAACCAATCCGGGCGGATATCCCGGTTCCAAAGACTATGCCCTTGTCTCCATTAAGACAAGGGCATAGTCTTAATATATGAAAGTACTATCTATTGGTGTTAAGACATGTTAATAGTTATGCAATGCTTCAAGTTTAGTGTTGATCAGTGAGCTGAAAAATTATTATGGAAAATATATGAAAGAAACAAAGGAAGCTTTGTCGGAATGGCATTGTACAATATTCCAAAGTTTAACATCCAATCAAAAGCCTCTTCAAGCATCTTAAGAACAAATTACATTAATTTTCTTGTAAAACTTGGAGCATAGAAAAGTATAAAACATCCGACTAATTGGACCATATATTTAAGAAAAAACTTAATTGTGTCTTAAGCTCACTATATATATATATGTATGATAATCTTAAACATCAATCAAAGAATTTATAGTTCATGATCCAAAGCTTAGCTTAAAGAAAAGCTATAGTCCTTGATCACTCAACAGAGCCGAACCAATAAGCCCAATAACTACTAATTAATTACTAGCTAGAATCCTAAAACTATCATTTCATGAAATAAATTCCATGAATCATGGGTTGGTATGCCATGATCTGTGATGAAGAGCTGTCCTCTGGAAAAATTCATGGCTTGACAGGAATGATACTAGCATGAACTATGAGACATAGATTATTTCAAGAGAACACTGTCAAAAAACAGAGCAAACCCAGCAGAGGAAAATTTGCTATGCTGTTTTTAACCACCAAACCCAAATGCCAGTCACTAGCAAAAACAGAACAAGCGAAAGAGATATAAACATATAAATCTGTAAATGATTATAAACCCAACCCCAGAAAATCAAACCCAAACTAGACCAAGCGAAAATCAAATACAAACCCAGAAAAATCCAACCAAACCGAGAGAAAACCGAGAGAAAGACAGAGACAAAGAGACCAAAAGCATGAAAAATCGAAAGAGATATAAACATCAGTTTCACAAAATAATAAACCCAGAAAATCAAACACAAACCCAATAGACCAAGCGAAAATCAAATACAAACCAAGAGAAAGACAGAGAGAGAGAGAGAGAGAGATTAGCATACCGTCGGTTTCGAGACAGAGATAGATTCGCAATCGGATCGGCACGGCACGACTAGGGTTTCTCTTTCAGTTTGGAGACAAGAGACTGAGCTGAGAGGAAATTTCGTTCGGTTTTGGAGAGGAAATGTAAGAAATACGGTGTCGTTTGGCAAGAGGAAAAAAGAATCCGGATGTAATATCCGGTTACGGATTACCGGATTAAAAAACCGGATCCGTAACCGGATCCAGTTTTCTCTCAACCGCCCGGGTGTAATCCGGGCGGATAACCGCCCGGATTCACCCGGATCCGGATTTCCGGAAAAAATCCGGTCCGGATGCACACCCCTAAATAACACCATAAAAAAGTAGAGCCATACTATATAGTATATATTAAAGTATACAATTATATATTAACGAGAGTATTATTACTCCAGCTAACTAGGAATAATGATTACGTTTATGAGTTTCTTTCTAACAGATTTTCAAACGGATTTCTAGGATACTAAAACAAAAGTAAAGTGAAAAATGCTTGAAATCATAAGACATGCTACAAATTAAGTGCGTTGATTCTTCTTTAGAGCTAACAGTAAAGCTCAGTTAATTTATGATTGAGTTGAAGAGGATAAAATATCAAGGCCATGCTACCACTAGGAAATAAGAGAAAAGCAAGAAATGAAAGATATGGATGGAACAATAAGAAAGAACGTAAGAGGAAAAACATGAAAGAATGAGAGGCAAAGGAAATAAGTGAAAAGAAAAGGAAGATAAGATACGCAAAGCAAAGGTCCTCACCACGATCGAGGTGCACGCGAGAAGGGGGTTAGATAAAGAAGCAAGCAACCAAATGACTTCTTCTTCATCCTCTCGAAGGGGAGCTCTTGCGAGAGCGTATTCTCTAATAAATATATTTAAGATATCTATTGTACAGTAAAAAATGAGAAATTATGAGAGACTATAATCAAGTATATTATAATGCATTCCTTCTCCCTAAATGTTTGTAGACATAGATATTATGCAAAACCACATAAATTTTTATGTCTCAATCTCTTACAGTCCTTGCATCTGTTTTCTATACACCGCCATGGATGTATGTGTTGACATCGTATGACCATACCAGACCACTATCAGGAATAACATACCACACTGATTGAGACTCAAATTGTCATAGAGAGCTGTGAATGACTCTTTCTTCCCTTTCAATTTATTGTGCTATTTTTTATGTATCAACATTTGAAGTATTGATTTAAGATATTAGGAAGAAATTACTTTTCTTTTACTCTTTTTTTGCCCATCTTCTAGCAATCTCTTTTCTCATAAGAAAAGGGTAGAGGTCAAACTCATGTATTTTTAAAATATAGTCATTGAAAAAAAATCAGCCAAAAAATACGATATATTTGCTTCGCAAAAGTAAAAGGTAAAAAAAATATATATATAGAGAGGCAAACGAATAGCAATTTAGTGAATATGTATATCTTTATATATGAGAAATTATAGAAAAAATTAGATATTATTTTTTAAGCTGTTTTTTTAAATTATTTTTATGAATAAGAATATAGGGGCGTTGTTTTTCAATTTTGTATTTTTTTTAGTCATTTCTAATATTCCAAACTTTTGTCACTTCCAAGAATTTTTGCATTAACCCAAATGAACCAGGGTTCTCTCAATGACTTATATATTATACAAGAAATATAAATTACTTAAAAAATTATTTAAAAAGGAGTTTGATCTGACTATGTAAAAGAATATCTAAAATACAATTTGTTATAGTAATCCGCTACATTTAGTAAGTACTATTCATCTTGTAAATAATTTTCATTATTTATATTTCATTTACTATCTCATTTTCTATTAATTTGATTTTCACCATGTAAGTAAATTCTTTTTTTTTTTTTTTTTTTTTTTGTTGCTTATCATTTAAAACACATTTATTTCATTTTCTTCAAACAAATATATTGGAAATATTTTTTATCCAATTTTTTCATATTTTGATATTATTTTTATTTTTTATTTGGCTTATATGTTTTTCTTTTGTGTGTATGTAATTGAATTATAGTACATTGTATATAAAAATATATTGCAAATATAAAAAATATATAGATTTTACAAATTTATTGGCAAAAAGGAAATACTTAAAAAGAAAAAGATTAATTAAATAATACAAAAAAAATAAATAAATTGATATATGATATATTGTAAAAATTAGTATATAAATATAAAAAAAATGATATCAAATCAAAATGCTCTTAGTTTCGTGGGTTCTTATCATTTATCGTCTTTTTAGAACTTTTTTTTTTCTTTTTTGTGTCTCTCTGTCTTACCCTTATTCATTTTTCTTTTTTCTTTTTTTTTTTAATTTTTAATTTTTTTAATTGGTAGTAAGTTTTTGGCTTTTTCTTCCATTAAACTCGTGTTAGATTTAGATGAGTTTTTAATTCTTTCTATCTTATTATTATAATTTTTTTATAAAATATAATAACTAATTCTACTCATTGCATTTCTCTAATTTTAGTAAAAAAACAGTTGAGATGGTTTTATTTTACGTCATTTTATCTCATTTCAATATTTAAATTTTATTTAAAAATAAAATTTTTAATTTCAAATCAATTTTTTTAAATCTTAAAAAAAAATAATATTAAAAAAATTATATTTTAATAATATTTTAATTTAATTTTTTTTTATCTATTCTTAACATCTTATAAAAAATTTTAATTAAAATTATTTTACTATTATATAAAAAATATTTTATTAATATTTATAAATTTTTCATATAATCTATCTCAACTCTATAATATCTTTTAAAAAGATATATGTACAGATATGGCTCCTGCCCACAAGATTACATATTTGTCGTGATCCATTTGCAAACAGGCCGGTGGGTCTCACACTTATTTTTGTCCTCTGGTCACTGCTTTTTCCACCCTAACTTTTTTACTGGCTGTACCAAAGTATTCTTCCCAGAAGCAAGCACGTCCTTATGTCCCTTCACTTCCTCAGTTCCTCTCCCTCAGACGAAAAATGCTGAGTGCAGTCGCCTGGTGTAAACGGCGTGCAGTCGGCGCTGCTGACGTGGATAAATCAAAACTCACCGTTTAGATTGGAACTGGAACTCACCGTTTAGATTGGATAGATTGGAACCCTAAGTCTCTCTCTTTACTCTCTGCTTCTCCTCTCTCGATCCACTCTCGAGACCCTCGAAACCCTCTCTGGCTGGTATTGGAACCCCAAATCCAATCCCAAATCCATCCCAGCACCAGTTTCATCTTGCAATCCATCGAAACCTCCATCGAAACCCTCTCTCCCTCTCTGCGATTGGAACCCCAAATCCAATCCCAAATCCATTCAAGCACCAGTTTCATCTTGCAATCCATCGAAACCTCCATCGAAACCCTCTCTCCCTCTCTGCGATTGGAACCCCAAATCCATCTCAGAACCAGTTTCATCACGAGACCCTCGAAACCCTCTCTCCCTCTCTGCGATTGAAACCCCAAATCCATCTCAGAACCAGTTTCATCACGAGACCCTCGAAACCCTCTCTCCCTCTCTGTGATTGGAACCCCAAATCCTGTCGAACCAGTTAATGGTCGAGACCCTCTCGCCTTCTCTGCGATTGGAACCCTAGATGTAGAGAACCCTAGACTGCTTCTCCTCTCTCGAACCACTTTCGATTCCGTATCTCACTCTCTGCGATTGGTCTGATTCTCTCTCGATTCCTCCCTCAAAGGTTCGTCCGATTCATCCCGAGAATTCCGAACCCTAAATTTTTCCGCTACGTAATTTTTCAATTTTTTTTTTTGGTTGTCATTTTTTAGGCTGTCATTTATTTTTGTTGGTTGTCGAACGGGAATCTGTTGGTATGATGAACACTTCCCTCCCTCTCTACTTCTCGAGCGATTCACCCCTTAGAAGTGGAAAAACCCTAAATTCATTTCTCTGTTCGGTCTGAAACTATTAAGGTAAGATTTCTCTGTCCACTAGTTCATCATAATACTGTATGGGGGCTGTTTTTTTCCTGCGTATGATGACTCTTGTTCAGTTACTAGATCTATAATATTTACAAATTTCTGTTCATCTTGTGTTATTGAATTGCCCAGTAGATGCTTCGAATCTGATTTCTGTTTTTAGTTTGTGAATTTTAGTTTATGTGCTCTGTTATGTGGTCTATTGTGACACTTTGGTTAAGTTGGTGGGTAATTGGTATGTGGTGCATTGTCGAACTGGCTGAAGTGTATGGGTTTATGAGCACATTGAATCTTGGTGTAATAGATGCTCAATGTTATATATTATTTGCTGTTTAGGATGGAAATATCAGTTACTATATATCTTCATTGCAGGATAATATGCCATATCCTCCCGTGTAAAATTATCACCCAAGTGCAAAATGTTATATAAATATTTTTGTTAGACAATTTATCTCTTTGCAAAATATTATGCCATACCTCCCGTGTATATTTCTTCTCCCATGCATATATACACTGTTTAATATATACTCTTGACTGGTGGCTGTTTTTACTTCAATATTATGATAGAGAATGAGTTCTGCTTCTCATTCCGGGTCAAGCTTGGAGAGACCACTTTGCTATTGTGGCTCCCAAGCGAAACTACGGATTTCTGGAAAAGCAAAATCTTTTGGTAGAAGATTTTTCAATTGTCCAAACTATAAGATGAATAAACAATGTGGCTTTTTTGAGTGGATTGATCTTCAAAGTGAGCAAAACACTTGCTGTAAGATGACGTTGGAGTTAGCTGAACGGAGGCACGAAAGGGTACTTCATGAGCGGCTGTGCACGGAGGAAGCCAAATTTACCGCATTGGAGAAGAAGTACAAGGGAGCGTTGAAAGTATTAAAAGTCTCATGGTTTTTTTTTGTACTAGTTTGTGCTGTATTTATTTCGTATCGAAGTGGTTGTAATGTCTATCGGCCAATGCTTCAGTCATGTAACTCAACCCCTTTTGATGCTCATGACACTTTGATCAGTGGATGTAATAGATGTGTCATATGCAATTTTGTATATCCTGGGACAGTTAAGATGTATTTAAAATTTCTATTGTCTTTTTCCTGGGACTTTTGTATGTATTTAAAATTTCTTTACAAATTTCATGGGACTTTTGTAACACTTTGAAATTTCAGGTGAATTTTCTGGTACTTTAACGAGTTTGATCCTCTGTATATAGACCACTTGTGCTTATAGTTTGATGTATGAGGGAAATTATTACCATTTCTTTATGTGGTTCCAGTATATTAAGGTATGATTATTTGGGCTTCTGTTAAGCATATTGCTTGTACAATACAAATTTGGCAGTGTATTATTGGATACCAGCTTTTTGCCACCAATTGAATACTTAGTAGTCAATTTTTGCATCAGACAGAAGATTACAATAAACTACAATGCTACACGTTACCACATCATTGCACATTAACTCGTATAGATGTGTCATAGACACAAAATATGTAAGCCAAAAAGCTTGAAACGGATACCAGCATCAGGTCTTATAAGACAAATCCTCATACAATATGGTCTTTCACCACAATAAATACACCAACATCACCTAACAAACATCACCTAACAAATAACATCAATTGCACGCACACCTGTTGTGCTTACCAATTGGTCCATAGTTTCCCCAAGTCAAAACCCGTGCCGTAACAATCCCAATAACCTCACATCACATGACCTGTTAATAAATCAATGCTTATATTATGTATGCCATCAATTAAAATCCGTTTTGAGGGAAACACAAATTCTCCTGTAATCTATATATATATATATATATATCTGAATCTTACATCATACATTTTTCAGCCACTTCCTCCTTTTATCCACTTAAATTCTCAGAGAGAATATACAAAATAGGATCTCATCTACAAATAACTGGCAAGCTGCCCAAATAATTCAGAGGGAAAAGCAAAATAGACCACATCATGTGGTGTACAAAAAATGCATCAGCCTCCTCCTTGTAAATACACCAAGTCACATGAAATATACAAACGCATTACATCCATGCGTTTGACCCATCTCCACCCAGGCCGCTTTGGTTGTGTGTCATCCAATCATAAAAAATCTATTTCCATCCAAATAAACAAATCTTGATCAAATAATAAATAATATTACTAAAATGGCCTAGATAAGTGAGAGATCTTACACTTTCTTGACTACCAACCATATGATGAACACTTTCTTGACTACCAACCATAGGATGAACACTTTCTTGACTACCAACCATATGATGAACACTTCCTTGACTACCAACCATAGGAGGATTACTTCCTTGACTACCAAAATACCACGACTGAACACTTTGCGTGGTCCCACTACTGTCCATAACCTGTTAATAAATACAGGTTATTAAAACACATTACAAATATAGACCTCCTTCAAAAAATATGCCAATCGTACAAACTATCCAAACATGATACCGTAAATTGTCCGTGGTTGGAATATGCATCTGCTTCTGATGGCCCAAATAAACTCCGTTTTGTGCCCATAGGTACTGTATCTCCTTCATCTCGCTAAAAGTGAAGTAAATAGTTATAACTCGTCATAAGGAATATATCCAAACTTTATCATAATGACACACTACGAAAATATTTATGTTTTTATTATCCCCTACTAAAACATGAACCTGTTTGCGTTTTTGAACCACTTGTGCTTTCTTCTGTTTGGCTTTAACCTTCCGCATTTCTGTCTCCATCCTGGATGCTCGTCTAAGAGACGGAGGTCTTCCTTTTCCTCTGACAACAAGTGGACTCTTGACTTGTTGTGAGCTACCAACTACAGCCCCATCTAGTATTGTAACCCCAGGTTCCGAAACTTTGCATTGCAAAAATATAATAAAAGATCATTTCCAATGTCAATCCAAAATAAATAGCAAATGTAAACCCAAAATTGTAAATACACATTTCAATATACAAAATAAAAAAATTTTCACAAAAATAAATTTCAATTGGTGGTCTTCAAACCTGTTTGGCCGCTAGATAAGGGTCGTTGGTTCTGACGATATAATCCAGTCATCTCTTGTATCTTCTTCTTTGCATCGTCAAAGTCCTTCTCAGATTCAACCGCATAATCTATCATCTCATAACACATATTCAGAAGAATGGATTGTCTATTACCATTTGGCCTTTCATCCCCGGCATCGTAGCTAGATCGGATTAAAGTGTATCTTCTCTTGATGTCCTTCCGCCATCGGTCTAAAATGTACCGATCTGGCAACAATTTTATACCGTTTGATTTGAATATAGACAAAATATGCCTACACAGTATCCCCTCATCTGAAATAAACCACATGAACACTTTGCATTACAGTCATCGACATTAAAATCCACAAAATATGTAACCTGTTTTGTGAACTCCTGAATACGAACTTCATCTTCTACCAAATAAGTCTTCATTACACCATCCATTGTCTGTAAAGTTGGATCCAAATCAAGCACACCGATTACTTGCTGTTGAACTTCCTTAAATTTTGCATTCGTGTACAACAATTGAAATTTCTTTTCAATTGGCGATCTAGATACGCAGGGAATGGTGCCACTAAAGGAAAGAAACTCTGCTTGATTTTCATTCTCAATTTTCCTTTTTAGTGCATTGTCGAACTGGTCGACAAACTCTTTCAGATTTGTTTTTGAATGGACATAACCATCAAAGAAAGCATTCATACTCTCGCTACGCTGAGTGGTACTCATTCCCGCCCAAAAGTGCTCTTTTAGAAAAACCGGTACCCAATGCGCACGCTCCAAATATAAACTTTTCAACCACACATTCTCATGTAAGTCGTATGTATTAATAAACACGGCCCAACATTTTTCAAACTCCTTAATAGTTTGTGTGTCGTATACACATTTCATCAACTCAGTTTTCAACCCGCTTTTATATGCAGCATATGCCCCAAGCTTCTCAGGTGCCTTCTTCAGTATATGCCATAGGCAAAATCTATGTCGCGTTTCCGGGAAAACAATAGCAATTGCATTTTTCATTGCTCTGTCTTGATCAGTAATTATCGCCTTTGGAGCTACTCCGTCCATACATTGCAACCAGGTTTGGAATAGCCATGTAAAGGTCTCCGTGTCCTCATTGGAAATCAACCCAGCCCCCAAAAGAATCGACTGCCCGTGGTGGTTTACACCAACAAATGGTGCAAAGGGCATCCCATACCTATTAGTCAGGTATGTGGTGTCGAATGTCACGACATCACCAAAATACTTATAGGCTGCCCGACTACGTGGATCTGCCCAAAAAACATTTTTTAACCTCCCGTCATCGTCTAAATCCATCAATGCAAAAAATCCGTTATTCTTGTACTGCATCCTTAAAAAATAATCACGAAGTGCTCCAGCACCACCTGCACCAAGTCGTAGATGACGGGCTTTGTCGATGTAATTGCGACAATCCTTTTCCAGAAATGGCAGGTTCTCAAAGCCACCTGCACCAACTACAAGAGATCCGTAACTCTTGTTCAATCGGATACCCGCTAAGTCATTGGTGTCAAGGACTCTTTTAACTGTCTCACTCACTTCTCTGTTACATCGGTAGAAGCGAGATTTCTGTGGGCTGGTAACATGATTATGTGAATTATTGACTGTTGTCAACTGCATCTTTCCATCGACTCTCAAGGCATTTATCCTTGCCTTGCAATCTGTCTTTCCCGTCGGACGTGGGTTGGCAACATTGGATGTCTTAACCCGTGCCTTCCCTCCCCGTGCACAACCAAGAGTAACATATCTGACACTTTGATCCTCTGACCTCTCACTCCTTTGTGTCATCACCCCAAAACCGCATTGCTTAGCGTACTGCTTATAATACCTAAACAAATCTTCAAACGAATTGAACTCCATGCCCGACTTTGGCTCCTCAATCATATCATCACCTTTCGACGATGGCACTACGTGTGATGTACCTGGAGTGCAATCGTCGATTTCCCGTTCACCTGGACTGCCATCTTCAGTTTCCCGTTCTTCTGGTCTATCCAATGCATGTTCTTCAAACTCTCCCATGCCCTGTAAAAGTTGTTCACTTTTATCTCCAAATGTTGAAAAAACACTTGGTAATGGCATACTAAATTAAAAAAACCAAAATTGACCATAACAAAATAATAAATACCTGGTATCATTTTATGGCACTACCAAATAAAAAAATTTTTTTTTATCTAAGCTTCACCACAGTAGAAACTCCTTAAAATATTACCAGAGATTGATGTATTCAGCCCACTTTTCAGGTAATCAAATCTACATATTGAAACTAATAGTTTATGATTTAGGTAGTGGAAGTAAACGATGAGGAATTAGTAACTTTCCTATGAAATAAGCTATATCTTGGTTCATAAAATAAAAGCATATTGCTTTCCATTCCCCAAATTTCTTCTCTTATGGCGTTCAACAAATTAAAAAAGGGAACATAAACTCCTTTAACAAAGTAGTTGCATAACAAGTTCATTAAACCAAATCATCTCCAACAGAAAAGAGCCAATAAAAAATCGTGCAAAGATTTCATGAGAAAAATTTTTATATATTCAAATCATTAACCAAATATTAAAGCCATCAATAACCGAATATTAAAGCCATTGTTTTATACTTGAATCACACCTTTACATTTTGTAGTTTACAACCAACATAAAAACCAACATCAACCCAATATCATTGGCCTCCTACACGACACAAACCCGAGCAAACCCACACCACATTTGTATACAACATTTTCAAACTCCTCTATGGATTCACGTTCAACAATATATATTTACCATGTTCATTCAAATCCCACAAAACAGAGCCACATATATATCAAACAAATGGAGGAAAATCTGTTTCAGGTTTTTTGAAGCATGCAGATATAGATCCATCTCAGAACCAGAACCTGGCCATGGTGGTGCGGCCGTGGTGGTGCTGACCCACGAAACTGACCACCCACGTCCCTGACCCGAGATGCTGGGCTAAACTGCTGGCCCGCGAATCTGACCCGAGCAGATGGCCCACGAAGCTGACCCGAGCTGATGGCCCACGAAGCTGACCTGAGCAGATGGCCCACGAACCGGACCCAAGCAGATGGCCCACTGATCTGACCCAATCTCAAGTGAAACCAACCTGACCCAAACAACGGTCGGCCTTTGACCCACTCCAACGCAGACCGGACCAGCCCGAGATCAACCCACCCACCGGCAACACCTCTCTGCACCAACGCTGACGTAGTCTTCCTCCTTTCAGTTTTGGGGGGCTCGCGAATGGAAGAAGCGGGAAATCAGGTGCCTTTCGGAAATGCTTTCAATCTGCACCGGTTTTGGTTTTCATTCGTTTCCTTTTTTTTTTTTTTTTTTTTTTTTAAATAGATGCTGACGTGGCATAACGCCACGTCACCCGACTGCGTGCCGCTTACATTTCCCGTTTGCATATAGAACTACTGCCCTCAGACGGTGTCCAAAATCTTCGACGGCCGAACCCTTCGTTCGTAGATCTCTTCTTCCTCTCTCTCAGATTTGAGAATCACCGTTTGCCAGTTCACTTCCTCTCTCTCAGATCGGCGTTTTGGACGGAGTCACTGAGCTCGGCCGCTACCCACTTTTCAGCGTCGAACCAGGTAACACTACTTTGCAAGTTAACAGCTTTTCAATATCACTTGTCGGCCGCTACCCATACTGTGTTGTTCTCGCTCCGTACCCACGCACATGCTTTTATAGTGCGCATTAACCATTTTGCTTCAGTGGAAGGAGTAGTCAGTATGTTAACAAACAAAACCAAACATCGACCTTTTCTACTTACTTGGCTAGCTTTTGATGCTCTGTGTGCTGTTGGTGAAGTCCTTCAGTGGAAGAGAGTAAAATCATGGTGTACCGTGTATCCGAAAATGATTAAATCGTGCTCCATTACCACGCCGACCAAGATCAACAATGGCATGTACTAAAATGACAATAAAACAAGGACAATATGATGCACAGCAACAAGGCAATATTCCAGTAGTCCACTGTCAAAATACCCAAAACACTCACTCAGAAAAAACGAAGCGTTTCAGTAGTCTTTCCACCGTAAAGAGTCGATCATATGCCCAACTTCGCCTGACAACTTAAGCTAACTGAGTTGAGATGAGTTAGATGATGAAAATTAAATAAAATATTATTAAAATATTATTTTTTTATATTATTATTATTATTGTAAGATTTGAAAAAATTAAATTATTTATTATATTTTATATTAAAATTTAAAAAAATTATAATAATTAGATCAGATAAATTGATGATTTAGAGGAAGTAAATCATGTTTCATACAATTAATTGATAATTGCAGTGACCATCTTTGCGTAATTTGCAGTCTTGATGCGGATGGAGGAGGACAAAAAGTGAGGTACGTACATGCTTGTTGATCTATCTCAAGATTTATATACGTTATATATATATAGTACCATGTCAATTAATCAGCCGAATCCTTTTAAATCCATTCTTCCAACCCATATGTGCAGAATTTATGGTTGATATCTCAAAAATTAACAGAATATATCTGAATTAGCATAATATACCTGTTATTCTGTAGTCTGTATCTATTAAATAATCATGAATGGCATATGAATAGTAATTTTTGTCTATTTTTATCCTTTTCGACTTCTTTTTTAGAACAATTTTTTTGTCATTCCTGCTTTTATAACATATTTCCTTCTTTTTTTTTTCCTTTTTTGCCCCTGGGTTTATAATATCTTTCCATTTTATTTTCTTTTTACTTCTTTCTTGGAGCAATTTTTTCCCTTTTTACCCCTCCTTTTACGGCATATTTCCTTCTCTATCCCTGCCTTTACGATATATTTGCATTTTCTTTTCTTCTACTTGTTTCTGGGTGCATTTTCTTTTCCTTCAAGTTAGATCAAAGCAACTCCTTCAAATTTTTATAAACTCGCTAAATAAATTATACGCATTTACATTAAAGGAAATTAAATCTAAAAACAATAGCTAATATGTCTAGATCTAGAGAAAGAAAAATGCTAATTAATGGCAAGCACCAGATGCAAACAGCATGCAATCGGCGTGCCACGTCAATTTCAGTTTTTTTATTTTTATTTTTAATGAACTACATTGTGAAGTGATATCACGATGCTTCATTAAATGAATTTACCAAATTGCCCTGCAAGAAGTGTCAAATTTTCAAGTTGTGATACATAGACAACTTTTTACTTAAATGACTGAACTACCCTCATGTCCATGCAATTGCCTGTGAATCTTGTCGACAAAGCTGCGTAATTCTTTTTTTTATTTTCCTAATCTTCAAAGCTACTATTTTGCTTTGTTCTTCTTTTTTATTTTGTTGTTGTTCGGGTTTCATTTTTTTATTCGACGTAAGCATTCGTTTACCCCTGCTTGCACACCCCGCTTGGACCTAGCAGACCTGGACTCAATTTACTCTCAGCCCAAACCTGTATAGGGCGAGGGATCTTAAAGCCCTTGTACGAAATGTTGAAGTCGTCCCAGAAATCCTCCAATCCCTCAACAATCCCGTTCACAACTTCCTCTACACTCTTAATAAATTTTTAAAAAATAAAATAAAAATAAAATGAAGAGATGAAAACACAATCGAAGTTCTTTAATTCCAGATCTGTACAAAAATAAATAGAATGAGAAAGCAAATCGTACCCATTTACACGATTTGACGCCTACCAAACAAAACATTTAGGGTTTTCCTTATACAAGGCACGGATGGGCTTCGTATATGTGGATGGGTTTTGGGCTTCAATATTAATTTCTGGGCTTGCTATCTGAAATAAAAAAGCTCCTTTGAAAATCGGTTCATGTAAAATAATATTATAAAAAATACAAACTCTTCATAAAATTGTTAAAAAAAAAAAAAAAAATACTGATGTCTTAAAAGACATAAACATTAATCTTCAGCGACATTTTTTTTCTTCAAGCAATTCCGTTTTTTTTTTCTTTGGTTATTTCTCAACCGAATAATCTTTTTTTTGGTCTTTCTACATTTCTATAGCTCAATTTGTTTTGTACTTGTTTTCCAAAATCCGTATTCTTCATCTTCATCTTTTTCTTCTTCGTCTCTTCGTTTTCTCTTTCTCACTTTTTCACACAATCTTTTCGGTGGGCTTCCAAACACAATCCTTATAATTTCTACAAATTCAATAAATAAATCATACCTATATACATAAAAGGAACTATTAAGAGTAATAATAATAGAGGAGGTAGTATAATTACAAATTTCATAATAATTTTAAAATATAATATGTTATTATTAATATTTTAGTTTCAGAAGTGGGAGAATGTAAAATCAATTAATGTTTTGCATTTTTATTATTTCTTATTGTTTCTTTGAGAAATGAAAAAGATTAATAAATAATTTAATTTAATTTTTTTTTACTTATATTTAAAAAAAATGAAACAAAACCATTTTTTTACATCGATAAAATTTTACTTATATTTAACTAAGATGCTTTTGACTATATACTTCTCTTACTGTCAATTTATTTTTCATCAAATTGATATTTATATTTCATACATTAATTTTCCTAGTAGACTTAGTAATTGTTTTAGGTATATGTTATATAATAATTATATTTTTATAAGAGTATATGACATTGTAAATATTTATTATAACATGTTTGTATTTTTCACTGAGCACACGTGCGGTGCACGTGAGCCGCTTCCTAGTATATATATATACTAGGAAGCTGCTGCCTTAAAAATAGTTACAAATGACCTCTTACCGTTTGGAACTTAAATTGAATTGAGAAGTTTAGTCCAATTTTAAACTAAGTGTAACATTCAAATATCCAACTCTTAAATCACTAAACTCATTTCTACTCAAAATCTCTTTACATGTGGGACCTACAACATTTTTCAATCTCTTATAAATACATTTCAACTTATCGTAACATCTAAACATATTTTAGGCGGGTCTCAGAAAACGCACTCCACTATTTTAATTTACTATTATTCATAAAGAACTTAACTCATTTCAACATCCAAACGAGGCAATTTAACTTGTCCACTTCCCATTTCACAAATTACTAGCTCTGATCAAGCTTCATTGGAAAACTTCCAACTTTCTTTCCTGGCACAAGAATTTCCCAAGGCTGCCTCATTGTGTTTTCATGTACAGTTGCTTTTCATTCTTCTATTGGGCAAGTTATCTTTCTCGATCTGTTGATCATCAACGTGTTGAAACTCTCAATTGAGTTCTTCGAAATCACGATCATGATTTTTCAGATCAAAAGTATGAATTTATGAGTCATTATGTTTAATTAAATTCTTTCAGATATATTATACTTTAGATGTTCCATTGGAATTATTCATCCGTTGTGTTCGTAATATACATGAACAAATGGAAATTATTATTATTATTTTTTTCACATTGTTTGTTTTAACAATTTTGCACAATTCACTAGTTAGTTAAATACTATATATGATGATCTAGTTCTTTTTTCAATTGTTCGAGACTCAGACTAGAAAAATTATACAATATTTCGAGACAAATATGTTGAGAATACAGGATACAAGTTCATCTCCAATACTTACGGCTGCACCAGATTAATAGAATGAGAAATATTCTGTTATAGTTTGTTACATGAGCTGGAAATTAGCTTACATTATTTTATTCATTTGTAAATCTGATATATATATCAGTAGTTGCCTAGTAAACACACGATATACATGAATATGAAAACTTCATCTTCAGCCTTTGTTTTTCTAGTATTTCTTCATCTGCGTTGCTATCAACATGGTACCAGAGCCATGAATGAAACTTCTTCCAATACCGACTCTGAATCTGATTCTTCAATGTCTTCCAATCCTGAAACCAACCCCCACCATCTCGCCAGTCCATACTATATTCAACCCGGAGAAGAAGCTTCCTCTCCCCTAGTTCCCGACCTCCTCACTACCAAAAATTATGTGACCTGGGCGCGCACTATGCGACGTGCTCTCAACATAAAAAATAAACTTGGCTTTCTTGACGACAAAATTCCAAAACCCACTCGTGAATCTGATCCTCTTCTTGCCCCATGGGAGCATTGCAACGATATGATCATCGCCTGGATTCAACACTGTTGGTTCAGACCTTTGCTCCAGCATTGCACATGCCGACTCGGCAGCCAATGTTTGGAAGGATCTTCGTGAGCGATTTTCAATCCAAAATGCTCCTCACATTTTTCAGATAACCAAATCTATCTCATCACTGATTCAAGATACCGATTCAGTGAGCCAATACTTCAACAAGCTCAAATGCCTTTGGGACGAGTTGGAAATCTATGAACCAATGCCTTCGTGTATCTGTGGTTCACTCAAAACCTTGCTGGAAAATACACATCGCCACAAGGTAATGCAATTTTTAATGGGTTTAAATGACTCTTACGACTCTATTTGTGCTCAGATTTTACTCCATGATCCCTTACCCCCGTTGAATCGAGTGACTTCTTTGGTTCAACAAGAGGAGCGCCGAAGACAATTACATACTGTCCCTGCACCACTTGCCATGGTTGCTCGAGTTCCTGATCAGCGTCAATCATAACGCAAAGAACGGCTGTTCTGCTCCTATTGCAACGTCCCTGGTCACTCCCTCGAAAGGTGTTTTAAGGCAAATCCGAATCTCCCAGTGTGTGCTCACTGCCGTATCCCAGGGCATACAAAGGATAAATGCTATCGGCTCAATGGATTTCCACCTGGACACAAGACCAATTTCAGATCCAAATCTTCGGCAAATCAATCTTCTGTCGAGCAGGACCAGCTCACCAATGGACCACCTATTACTCAGGAGCAGTACAACCACCTCCTTGCTTTGCTCAACCAATCATCCATTCATTCCTCACCAGCCGTGAACCACGTGCAAGCTAGTTCCACTACTTCTAACGCGTCTCCCATGTCTGGTATTTCTTATTCAAATTTCACCAATACACATCACAAAACCACTACCTCCTGGATACTTGACACGGGCGCTACAGATCATATGATCTGTAGTCCCCATCTCTTTACTCACAATATCACAGCTGTTAATCACACCATCAAGTTCCCTAATGGTCACAACACGGTAGCCACACACATTGGTGATGTGCATCTTTCTGCTTGTTTAATTCTTAAAAATGCCTTATGTGTTCCAGATTTCTCATTCAACCTCATTTCTGCCAAGGCTTTATCCACTCACTCAAATTGTTGTCTAATTTTTACTTCTACCTCTTGTTTCATTCAGGACCTTTCAGCTTGGAGGACGATTGGAGTGGGGACTGTACTTAATGGCTTATACCATCTCCAGCTACCCCAACAACATGCCACGGCCTTACAATTTGTTTCTCTCCCTGTATTACGTCCTTCTAGCACAGCTTACACTTCACACAACACAAAATTTGACATGTTTACCTTATGGCACTATCGGCTTGGACATAGCTCCATGACCAAATACGTATTAAATGACATTTCAATTTTTAAATCCAAGCCTCAATTTGATCACAACAATCCGTGTGCCATTTGCCCACTAGCAAAACATCACAAATTACCATTCCCTCAATCTGAAAATAAAGTAACTAAACCTTTTGAATTGGTTTCGGTAGACATATGGGGACCAAATCAATCTGCCGCTCACGATGGGACTAAATATTTTCTTACCATTGTCGATCAATTCACTCGGTGCACTTGGATATACTTGTTAAAATCAAAATCTGAAGCTCGACTCTCCCTTCAGAATTTTTTTTCTCTAGTTCAAAACCAATTTGAAACAAGTATCAAGACCATACGATCCGATAACGGTGCCGAATTCCAAATGCCATCTTTTTACCAATCCAAAGGTGTTTTACATCAGCTCACATGTGTGGCTACACCCCAACAAAATGCCTTGGCCGAACGTAAACATCAACATATCTTGAATGTGGCCCGTGCGCTCAAATTCCAATCTGGCCTCCCTATGCAATACTGGTCCGAATTCATCATCACAACAGTCTACCTAATTAACCGAACACCCACATCGCTCCTTCATTACAAATCTCCATTTGAAGTTCTATACAATCGCAAACCTCCATACTCTCATCTCAAAGTCTTCGGTTGCTTGTGCTATGCCTCTACCCTCCCTCACACACGAACCAAATTTGATCCCCGAGCTCGCCCATGCATCTTCCTTGGCTACCCTTATGGAGTCAAGGGCTACAAACTCCTTGACATTCACACCAACCAAATATTCCTCTCACATGATGTAATCTTCCACGAAGACTCTTTCTCTCTCAAACAAACCACCCCTCTTCCCTCCACATCTCAAACGGACCAACCTGCCCCTATCCCAGCTACATTACCATCTACCCCATATCCATTCCCAGATACTTACGTCGACAATACCTCTCCCTCAATTGACACCACCACATCATCTCCCACTATCACTTCCCCTCCCACCCAATCCACTCCACCTCTCCGCATATCAACTCGGATCCAAAAGACTCCCACCTATCTCCATGACTTCCATTGCCAACAAGTCACAGCTTCAACCCAATCTTCAGCCACGGTGAAAGCTCCTGATGAACACACGACCAAAGGTAAGCAAGTATCTTCCTCTTTCTTCTTTTTTGTCTTATGCTTCCCTCTCCCCTACCTTTAAAGTATTCACCACTTCCGTATCTCTTACCACTGAACCATCCACTTATTCCCAAGCCGCCAAACATCCTCTTTGGTGCAAAGCAATGGAACAGGAGCTCACTGCTTTAGAGCTTAATGAAACTTGGTCCATCGTTGACCTCCCTCTCGGCAAGAAGCCTATTGATTGTAAATGGATCTACAAACTTAAATTTCATGCTGATGGAACAATTGAAAGAGCTAAGGCTCGTTTGGTCGCAAAAGGCTTCACCCAACGTGAAGGCATAGATTTTCATGACACCTTCTCGCCGGTTGCAAAACTGGCTTCTATACGCTGCCTCCTTGCTGTTGCCGCCATCAAAGGCTGGGATCTCCAGCAGCTCGACGTCAACAACGCCTTCTTGTATGGCGAACTTGCTGAAGAAATATACATGAAGCCTCCTCCCGGCCACCCTGCAGCCTCCTCCAGCAAAGTATGTCGTCTTCAAAAAAGTCTATATGGCTTGCGGCAAGCGTCCAGATAGTGGAATTCAAAGCTCTCTTCCACCCTTGCCGAGTTTGGCTTCACACAGTCCAAATTGGACTACAGTCCATTCACCAAACAAACGCCTACATCCTTTGTTGCACTCCTCGTGTATGTCGACGACATCATTGTGATGAGTTCTGATGTTACTTCCCGATAAGCTGTCAAGCACTTCCTGGCAACCAAATTCAAAATAAAGACACTCGGTGCACTCAAGTATTTCCTTGGCATGGAAATTGCACGTTCACAACATGGTATTCAACTTTGTCAACGGAAATATGCACTGGATATTTTATCCGAAACTGGTTTATTGGCTTCCAAACCATCACCTCTTCCCATGGAACCGAACATCAAACTTAGCAAAGATGATGGAGAACCTTTTCATGATCCTGCTTTGTATCGGAAATTAGTTGGCAATCTGCTGTATCTCACAAACACAAGGCCCGACCTCAGCTATTGCATCCACTTGCTTAGCCAATTTATGGAAACTCCCAGAATACCACACTATAACGCCATTGTCAAAGTCATCAAATATCTGAAAGGTACCCCAGGACAAGGTCTGTTTTTTCCAGCTTCATCCAAACTTGCACTCGTCGCTTACTCAGATGCCAACTGGGGAAATTGCCCAGACACACGGCGCTCCACCACAGGGTTTTGTGTCTTCATCGGCAACTCCCTCGTTTCCTGGAAGTCCAAGAAACAGCACACTATCTCACGTTCATCTGTCGAATCCGAATATCGAGCTATGGCATCCGTTGTATGTGAACTAACGTGGCTTCGCTACTTGCTTCATGATTTAAACATAGACATTTCACAGCTAGCCACTCTGCATTGTGACAACCTTGTGGCACTCCACATTGCGGCTAATCCCGTGTTCCACGAGCGAACAAAACACATCGAACTAGATTGTCATCTAGTTTGGGACAAAATATTAGCTGGTCAGATCGTTACTGCACATGTTTCATCCTCAGCCCAGCTCGCAGACTTACTTACTAAGCCATTGCACTCCCCTACTTTCAATCGGCTGCTGCTCAAGATGGGAGTAATCAACATTTACTCTCCATCTTGCGGGGGGATGTTGAGAATACAGGATACAAGTTCATCTCCAATACTTACGGCTGCACCAGATTAATAGAATGAGAAATATTCTGTTATAGTTTGTTACATGAGCTGGAAATTAGCTTACATTATTTTATTCATTTGTAAATCTGATATATATATATCAGTAGTTGCCTAGTAAACACACGATATACATGAATATGAAAACTTCATCTTCAGCCTCTGTTTTCTCTAGTATTTCTTCATCTGCGCTGCTATCAACAAAATACCGAACCTCCTTTCACACAAATGACTAGGCAGAATAATTGAAAAAACTAGGAAAGACATAAGGTGTTTGAGGAAAGGTGTAACACAATGCAGACTCAGAAATGCTTTCGGTTTTCCATCTTTCATTACTTGAATACGTATTACATCATACTATTTATAGACAATGTTCATAACAACCTTAGATTCCTTCTCCTATCATATTTGACAGATGTCACTCTAGCTATTACATTCTGTTATAGTCTAGATTCTACAACATTCCAGATTATTCTCTCTGTGGTGCATTGAGTGTTCTGTGCACTTCTGCTGTCAAGTGAGGGGCAGAGCATTGTGTTGCTGCAGCTGAGTGAGGTGCCTTGACAGACTGGCTTTGACCTCAAAAATAAATATCTGTGTGATATTTCTTCCATAATATTTGCATTTTAGCACTTGTAATTATGTTAAAAAAAAATTGAATTTTCAGCGCAGGGCGTGACTGGAGGGCCTAACGAGTGGCGAAGAAAGTGAAGCATTTGTGAAAGGGTAACCGAGAGTGGTAGACTATCCTTTCTTTGTTCCTGCCTTTTGGCATATTGATAATTACCATTTCTTTTCTTTTTTCTGGTTTTTGGTGAAAAAGCTTTCTTGTTTCGTTCTACTTTAGTGATTCATTTTAGTAATGATCCATTTTTACTCAATATACCACTCTGTTTCTGGTTTGGTATCTACATTGATATTGTGGAATTAGATCCCTGCCCGCCTAGTTTTCATCTCTCTTTGCTTTCCAACTTCATCCTATTGACTCTTTGCTCCAGCCTCCTGTCCATCAATGTCCTAATGAGAGGTACTTGATATCCATATAACACACATTTAGTAAGAGAAAAAAAAAAATTTATGTGTGGTGTGTGATGTGAAAATGATGAGTATAATTTTTTTTTTGTCAAATGACTTTACACCCACAAGGGCCACAATGATGCCACTGATGGACACCAACGACTTGTGATAGTGAAAAATCAAATCAAAACTCATTTTGGTCTAATTTAGATAGTGAGATGAGATGGGATGAAATTTGAATAAAATATTATTTTTATTTTAGAGTTAAAAAAAATAAATTGTGTATTGTATTTTTATTTAAAAATTTAAAAAAATTATAATAATTAAATAAGATAAATTGAGATAGTTTCATTGTCCAAATAGACCTTTGTTTGGTGGGTCGTTATCATTTCCCGTCTTTCATGCTTCTTTTTGAGCCATTTTTTTCCTTTTTCTGTCTCATTTTATCTATTGGTTGTAAAGGTTTGCTTTTTCCAACATTATCTATTAGTCATATTTCCAATTTGGTTTTTAAAATTTATTGTACTAACGGCTTTTATAATCTTACCAGCTCCTAATGTCTACACAAATTTGAATGCTCAGCACACAACGTACTGCCTGGAGGATCTGTCACCAACTTTGGGTGACCACATCATTTCTCCATTCTTCCTGAAGGTGTATTGCGTGCTACTAATATTCACTTATCATCTTGTGGAATGAAAGCCTCGCCCCTCCTTCGGTTGTAGGACTCATTTTGCCTCTGACATACTCTCATTCCTAAAGTATGATCTATCTTGATTTTCCTATTCTCTTCTCTCCATCTTTGCTTTTCTTGCTGGTACAATAGTTATTTCGTTGCTTCTCTACTTGCACAAAAATCCAAAAGCCACTGGAACAAGAATGGAGATCGTTATTTCAATTGCAGCGAAAATAGCAGAGTACACTGTTGCACCTGTTGGACAGTGGCTATCCTATTCATTTCACTACAATAGTAACATAGAGAATCTGAAGAATCAGGAAAAGAATCTGCAACATGCTCAAGAAAGGGTGCAACAGTCTGTTGATGATGCTTTAAGCAATGGTCAGAAAATTTATTTTGATGTTAGCAAGTGGTTGATAGATGTAGATCGTATTACAGAATTGGCCACCAGAAAACTTCGTGAAATCGAAGAAGCAGGTACAAGGAGCTCTAATGTGGCATGCCTAAACTTGAAACATCGACATCAATTAAGTCGGGAAGCAAAGAAAATGATGGAAAATATTGCCAAACTTCTTGAATTTGGAAATTTTGATGGAGTTTCCTATTTTCCTGCTTCAAAAGGAATGAAGATGACAAGAAAGATGGATTATATGGCCATGGAGTCGAGAATGATATTGGTGAAGGGCATTTTGGAGGCATTGGGAAATGCTGATATTGACAAGATTGGGTTGTGGGGGATGCCTGGAGTTGGAAAGAGTACTCTAATGAAAGAAATTGCCAGACAAGCCAGGGAAGAAAAGTTATTCACTGAGGTGGTTATGACAGATGTGACAAATAACTCAGATGTAAGGTGTATTCAGGGAGAGATTGCTGACATGCTAGGTCTAAAGTTTGATCAAGAAACTGTAAAAGGGAGAGCAAATCATCTGCAACAGAGGCTATCAAAAGACAAGAATATACTTGTTATCCTAGATGATATATGGAAGGCGTTTGATTTACAGGAAATAGGAATTCCTTCCAAAGGATGCAAAGTGGTAATGACATCCAGATATCGTGATGTATTAATTAGTGGAATGGGCACCCTAAAAGCTATTCATGAACTTAAAATTTTAAGGAAAGAAGAAGCATGGAACTTATTTGAGAAGATGGCGGGCGATTCTGTCAAAGATCGGCTTGAAGTGAGAGACATAGCAACAAAGATAGCTGAAAAGTGCGCAGGTCTTCCTATTGCACTTGTAACAGTTTCAAAGGCATTAAAAAATAAGAGTTTGGTTATATGGAAGGATGCCCTAATGCAACTAACAAGACCCACTCCAGAACATGACACAGAAATATGGTCACCTGTCTATTCTTGTATACAGCTGAGTTATGAACATCTTGATGGTGAAGAGGCTGTCAAATCGCTCTTTTTGCTTTGTGCTCGACAAGGTTACTACATTTCCTATCGGGACTTGTTGAGATATGGCTTCGGTTTGGGTTTATTCCTTAACATTTATACATTGAAAGCAGCAAGAAACAAACTAGAAAGTTTAGTTAGTAATCTCCTAGATTCTTGTTTGCTACTAGAAAGTCCACATAGCTCCGAGGAATTTTACATGCATGATCTTGTTCGTGATGTTGCTACAATAATTGCGTCAAAGAATCATAATATGTTTGTCATGAGAGATGATGGTAGGCAAAAAGCATGGCCAGATGTGGATGCACTAAATAGATGTGAGGCACTCTCTATTCATGGTGGAGATATCGATAAACATCCCACTAAAATGGAATGTCCTAAATTGAGATTCTTTGATGTCAACTGTAAAGACTCACGTAATTTGAAAATCCCAGACATTTTCTTCCAAGGGATGGAGAAGCTCAAAGTTCTGAGTTTGAGAAATATACAACTTTCATCACTTTTTCTACTTACAAACCTACAAACATTGTGTCTAGATGGATGTATGTTGGGAGATATTCATGGGATTGGAGAACTCAAGAATTTAGTAATTCTTAGTCTTGCTTATTCTGACATTTCAAATCTGCCAAGAGAAATAGGGTTGTTGACTCGTTTGCAGTTATTGGATTTGAGCAATTGTTCCAGACTTAGAGTGATTCCTCCTAACGTCTTGTCAAGCTTGGTCAACTTAGAAGAGTTGTATATGCAAAAAATCAATGTCCAATGGGGGGTTGAAGGACCCAACAATGAAGGAATAAATGCTAGCCTTGCAGAGCTAAAGGAATTGTCACACTTGATCACCATAGAGATAGATATTCCGGATGCCAACAATCTACCGAAAGATTTTTTAAATGAAAAGTTTGAGAGATACAAAATATGCATTGGAGATATCCGGGATCCCTTTCTTTTGGGGGAGGCGGCCTTCTCAAGAATGTTAAAACTCAAACTGAATATGAGCTTCCAATTGGACTTTGGCATCAAAATGCTATTGAAAAGGATAGAATATCTTTATTTAGACGAGTTGAACACTACTAAGAGTGTCTTATATGAATTAGATAGAGAAGATTTTCAACAACTGAAGCATTTCCATATCCAAAACAATGTTAATAAGAAGCTAATCCCTGAGTTGAAGACACAGGCTGTTGCCTTTCCTATCCTGGAGACATTTGTTTTGAAAGATATGATTAACTTGGAAGAAATTTGTCAGGGCAATCTTCCATTGGAATCTTTCAAAAACTTGAAAGTTTTAAAGGTGGAAAACTGTGAGAAATTAAGATTTATCTTCTCATCATCTATAGCCAGAGACCTTTCACTACTTGAAGAATTGAACATAATAAGATGCAACAACATGGGTGCAATATTTGTGAAAGAAGAAGAAGACAGAATAAAAGATCAGGGAGATATGATGTTGTTCAGTCGACTTCAAACCTTAGTGCTAAAGGATCTTCCAAAGCTCATGGGCTTCCTAAGCACAAAAGATTCATTCATGACTGATTGTAGAGAAACCAATTCGGAGGGCAACCATGATCTTCAGCTGTCGCTTCTACATCATTATCATCAGGTACATTACATGAGTACATAATTACCCGAAAAGTATTCCACACAATATTGCACAAGTCCATATAAATCAAGTGTCAAGCACACCAGTTATCAATCATAAGTATAAACATTTATAGTTGGCATTCATTGTGCGCGAAGTATAATTGCATGCGCCTCTATTAGGTTGTGGCGGAAGACGCATGCAACTTGGTCTTGCGGCATGAAACATTAACTTTGAAAACAAATGACTTAAAATGAAATTTGGCATATTTTCTAAGTGTTGTAGCATGGCAAATGAGTATTTGCTTTGACATCTAGATAAGTATCCTAATTAGGAGTTAAGAGAGTTTTTACAGGTTGATTAGAACGAAAATAGGAATTACTATTCTTTGTTTTTTCCTCTCTTTTGAATTACTAATCATTTAAAATCTTAATATAAAAAATCTAATGAACGTATTGAGATAATAAATACAATATAATGGAAAGTCTTTTTAATATGTGTACGTGAAGGGTATGAATATGTTAATAAAATAAAATAAAGTGATGAGTTGGCTCACTATAATACGAGGAAGATGCTTCAAAAATTATATAGGTACGTAATAGATATCACTCTTATTAATAAAACAAAGGACTAGGCAACTGTAAGGACACGGCAACAAAAGTCATGGCCTAACTATTGTCATTATAAAAGAATAATTCTATTCTAAAAACCTTGTTTATAAGTTAGACCGTTACTTTTGTTGCAAAGTAACACTCATAAATTCACTCAAGTGGTAACAACCTCGGTCTTGGTACTATGTTCTCTCCAAAGTTAAGGTTCCAATCCTTGAGTATAAACAATTCCAATCTTAAGATCTATGAACTGGAAATCTTTCCTTAAATTATCTGAAGTGTTAGAAGAAATTAAAGCTATCGCTATTTATACTCGTTATATCGTCTTTAACTAATATGAGAAACGTAATCCTGCAGATTAGCTTCCCTCGTTTGAGAAAACTGCATCTGGAAGGTCTACCCAAAATAAAGCATGTTTGGAGTAAAGAACCCCAGACAATGTTCAGGTTTCAAGCTTTACATGATATATATGTTGGGAAATGCGAGAGCCTGACAAGTTTATTTCCAGCCTGGGTCCTTGGATGTCTCGAGAAATTGAAGAAAATTGAAATTTATGATTGTAGAGTGGAGGAAATTGTTGCAGCAGAAGAAGGAGAAGTAGTAGCAAGGACGTTGATGTTCCCCCGAGTAACTTCCTTGAATCTTAGAAATTTACAAAGACTCAAGTGGTTTTACAAAGGAGTGCATGTTTCAAAATGGCCGATACTGAAAGAGATTAAAATTGAAAGATGCGAGGAAGTTGAGATATTTGCTTCAGAAGTTGTGAGCTTTGAAGAAACAGTTGAAGAGATACAGTCAGAGATGTCCATCAAACAACCCCTTTTCTTGGTGGATAAGGTAATTAAAGATATTAAAAATTAATTGGCCCTCTTAAGATTTCCACATTTACATCCCACTATTATAAAATCATTTTGATCCCTCCTTTAAGTTGAATTAATCTTTACGAGCTATAAATTTAATTACAATATTAATCATTATTAAAGAATACTCAAATTTGATTATTCTGTATAAATTAAATGAAAAAAACATAAACTCGTATATATGTAGTATAAGCATATGAATTTTGCGATTACGTCTAAGAAAAATAGAAAGTGATAAATATTACAACTGATTGATTAACAAAATTATAATGTTTACAGAATAAATTACTTATATGTATTTTAATGCATTTGTAAAAGTGCATGTTTGTTACATATCAAAAAATAAAAATAAAAATAAAAGTGCATGTTTGTTTGGACTTTTTCAAAGTGGTACGTGGCCCGGTGTTTTAATATGATTTCTCTCAATAATGAATTTTCTCATGCAAACACGCATCTATATTATTCCACCAGACCACCGCTAATTGTAAAATGGTCAAATTTTACTTTACTACTTCAATTAATGTTAAGCCACATATAATATAAACCAAAAGATCAATACGTTATTCCTTAATTGGTTATAGGTTCTGTTATGATGTTGGAATACGAGATATCATCATGTGTTAACTAACTACTCTTGATCCCATGAATTTTACAGCGCTCGTTCCCCAGCTTGGAGACGTTGCACATTCGGAACATGGATAAGTTGGAAATTATATTTGAAAAGCTGGAGGGGCAAAATAGTAAAGAACCACAAGTTTCAATAATCTCAAGATCGGAGATAGAAGAAAGTGAAGCAGCCACACATTTTGTGTCAAATGTACGTAACACTCTATATACATAGTCGAAATATATATCGTATCAATCATAGACATTCCCAATGTTAGTATTGGCCTGTGGGCCAATTGGCTCGATCATCTCCTGCCCCAAAATTATAATTGCATGCCTCTACGTACTGATCGAGGTTGTGGCTGAAGACAGTACCCTAGTCTTGGGTCATAAAATTAGTTAGATTTGAAAAGATAAAATGGGACTTTTCTAAAAGGATTTTGAAATAAAAAAGCTCATTCCATAAATATGGAATTTGGCATATTTTTGTTAAATATAGCATGGCAAATTGTATTTACGAAGGGACCATTGTTTCCAAATTTGTGCTATTTTACACTCTTTCCCCCACTTTAGTTTTTCATATTTTCGAAGTTGAAGCATATATAGAAATATTTGGAGTTTTTAATTGATACAAATAACTTAATCTTACAGGTTATCTTCCCTAACTTGAAAGGATCGGATATGGAGGGTGAATATCCCGAAACAGTTTTCAATTTTCAAAATCTACGAGAAATACATGTTGTGAGATGTGGGAGTCTAAAAAGTTTATTTCCAATCTCGGTCATTAATTGTCTCGAGCAATTGCAAGTAGTTGAGATTAAGGATTGTGGGGTGGAGGAAATTGTTGCAGTTGAAGGAGGAGGAGGAGAAGCAGTAGCAAGGATGTTGGAGTTCCCTCAAGTAACTAATTTGAATCTTATAAGTTTAAAGAGACTCAAGTGGTTTTACAAAGGAGTGCATGTTACAAAATGGCCGATGCTGAAAGAGATGGAAATTGAAAGATGTGAGGAAGTTGAGATATTTTCTTCAGGACTTGTGAGTTTTGAAGAAACAGTTGAAGAGAGGCGGTCTACTGAGATGTCAATCAAACAACCACTTTTCTATGTGGATGAGGTAATTAGCTCTCTTAAGATTTCCACATTTACATCCCAATATTATAAAATCATTTTGACCCCTCCTTAAGTTGATAAATTGAATTAATTAATCTTTATGAACTATAAATTTAATTACAATATTAATCATTATTAAATAATACTCAAATTTGATTATTCTGTATAAATTAAATGACAAAAACATAAACCCGTATATATATTTTTTTAATGCATTTATAAAAGTGCATGTTAAAGTCCTATTGTATAAATTAATTGGTTATAGCTAGGTTCTGCTATGATGTTGGAATACGGGATATCATGTGTTAACTAACTAATCCTGATCCCATGAATTTTACAGCTCTCATTCCCTAGCTTGGAGACACTGTACATTTCGAACATGGATTCGTTAGAAATTATATTTGGAGAGCTGGAGGGGCAAAATGGTAAAGAATCACAAGTTTTAATATTCTCAGGGTCAGGGATAGAAGAAAATGGAGCAACCATACATTCTGTGTCAACTGTACGTATACACTCTATATAGTAGAAATATATATCGTATTAAGCATAAACATTCCCAATGTTAGTATTGGCATGTGGGCCAATTGGCTCGATCTCCTGCCCCCAAATTATAATTGCATGCCTCTTCTGAGGTTGTGGCTGAAGATAGTACCGTAGTCTTGAGGTCATAGAAGTTAGATTTGAAAAAATAAGATGGGACTTTTCTAAAAGGATTTTGAAATTAAAAAAAAAAAAAAAACTCATTTCATAAATATGATATTTGACATATTTTTGTTAAGTGTTATGAAGTATGGCGAATAGTATTTTCGAAGGGACCATTGTTCTCAAATTTGTGCTATTTTACACTCTTTAATTCCATTTTAATTTTTCGTATTATTAAAGTTGAAGTATATATAGAAATATTTGGAATCTTTAATTGATACAAATAACTTAATCATACAGGTTGCCTTTCCTAGCTTGAAAAGACTGTTTATGATTAATCTACCCAAGATAAGGCACGTATGGAGTGAAGATCCCAAAACGGTTTTCAATTTTCAAAATTTGCAAGAAATACGTGCTAAGAGATGTGAGAGTTTGAAAAGTTTCTTTCCAACCTCCATCGTTAGCTGCCTTGAGCAATTGAAAACACTTTGGATTGAGGATTGTGGGGTGGAGGCAATTGTTGCAGGTGGAGGAGGAGAGCCAGTAGCACAGGTGTTGGTGTTCCCTCGAGTAACTAATTTGGAACTTACAAATTTAAAGAGACTCAAGTGGTTTTACAAAGGAGTGCATGTTTCAAAATGGCCCATGTTGGAAAAGATGTGCATTGAAGGATGTGAGAAAGTAGAGATATTTGCTTCAGGACTCAAGAGCTTTCAAGAAACAATTGAAAAGAGGCAGCCTGGAATGTCCATTGAACAACCCCTTTTCTTGGTGGATGAGGTAATTAAAGAAACTAAATTAATTAGCTGTCTTTAAGATTCACTTTTACAAATACATCACATATACTTGATTTCAACAACCGAATACATGATGAATACGCAATAGTACTTGCTTCATCATGATTTGTTTAGTTTTCTTTTTAAATATAGATATATTTCATATTTTTTTAATTATTTAAATGAAGCTGTCCACTCGAGCTGAAATATATTAGTTCTTCTAGGTTCTGTTACGTTGGATGGGGTATGTGTTAACCACTGTTCTAATATATTTTACAGCAATCGTTTTCGAGCTTGAAGAGGTTGATCATTCGGTACATGGATAAGTTGGAAATTATATGGCAATGGCAGGATCAAGTCGCCGAGATTTCTTTTTCCAATATTCAAGATATGCAGGTTGATTATCGTGCATAGCCGTTGCACGTCTTAATCTAATTTTCTTACAACAACAATATTGATGCAAAGTCTGGCTCGTCTACATATAGAGGACTGTATTTCATTAGAAACTATATTTAAAAATATGGAGGGGCATAATGGCAAAAGACCAGGGACGGAAGAAAAGTGTAGTGAGAGAAGATGATAAAGGTAGACAGATTGAGTTCCCCATACTAACTGAAATGAGACTTGCTAGATTGCCAAAACTCAAGTGGATTTTGGAAGGGTTGCATAATAATTTGGAATGGCCTTCATTGAAACAATTACGACTGTTGGAATGTCGTGAACAAGTGAACATGCATGATTTGGGCTTCAAAATTTCCGAGCAGCAGTAGTAGTGAAGAGAACCAACTCCAGACTTGCATTCAACAACCCATTTTTGTCGTTGAGGAGGTTAACAATCCTATCCTATCAACTACTCTTCTCTCTCTCTCTCTCTCTCCCCCCCCAAAAAAAAGTACTAAATGTTTAATTTTCATATACAGAGAATTTTTCCCTTGCAATAAGTTCACGCAATCTTGCATTTAATTCCCTTCATATATAGCCCTTACAATATAAACTCCAGCAATTAGTTAACCTATAAATGATCATGTAGGAATTGAAGAAGAATACCAACTCATCTTTATCTCTTTAATTTGTTTAACGTAGGTTTTGATTCCTTTATATTAAGGCATCTCAACTGAATGCAGCAAAGTGCACTCCAATAGAAACTGAATGCATCGGAGTGCACACCAACAGAGCACCAGCGTCACAACCAAATGCAGCAGAGTGCACACCAACAGAGCACTAGCGTCTGTAATACTGCTGTGTAGTAAGACAACTGTCATGTAGTGAGTGGAAAGAATATTCTAGTTGTTATTCTTTTTTATCTATAAATAGGAGAACCTCTTGTATAAGAAGTAATGAGAAAAGAAGAGAAGTATTTGCTGCGGCCTTCTCTGTGTTCTCCCTATGGCATTTATTCAAACATCTTGTGAGTCACCTTTTTCTTTATGGTAATCCGAGCTCCTAAGGACAAACGTCCCCCTTACAATGGAGTCCCCTGGTTAGGGATGAGAATCGGCCGGTCTGGACCGGAATGGACTGAATTGGGTTTGGTCCCATTTTGGGAGGACCGAATGAGTTCGGTCCGGTCCCGGTCCAGGGGTTTTCTACTCCAGACCGGACCGAATGAAAAATATATATATATATATATAATTTATATAAATAATTATATAAATTAATTATATAATTTTTAACTAATACTAATAGTCTAATATGGTATTAAAAAAAATAATACTAATAGTCTAATATTATAATATACTATAGTTATACTTATACTAATATAGACTATATAGCTATTTTAAATACTATAAATAATACTAATACTAATATAGTTATAGCTAAATCACTATAAGTGTAACTCTATATATTTAATATGAATGTATTATTATATTCTTTAATATATAACTATAATATATAGTACTACTATATATTAATATATTAACATATTATAAGAGTTATTGTATAAATTATAATATAGAAATTATAATATACTAAATCACTATAATAGTATAACTAATACTAATATATAGCTATACTATTAATACTATTATATAGTTATACTTTTCACTATAATTAGTATTAATATATAGCTATACAGTATATTTATACAGTTGTACTAATACTATTAGTCAATTATATAGTCTAAGACTCTTAAGTCTAATATAGGCTATATGGCTATAACTAATACTAATATTATTAATACTAATAATGTAGAAAATAGTTATACTAACTGATTGATTCAACATAACTAATATAATATAGCTAAATTACTAATAGTCTAATACAAATACTATTATATAGTTATACTGATCATAAATTCATAATAACTAAATCATTATAAGTCTATAACTATATATATTTAGTATCATGTATTATTATACTGTTTAATGTATAACTATTAACTATAATATATAGTACTAGTATATATTAATATATTAACATATTATAAGAGTTATGGTATAAATTATAATATATCATATACGTATAAATTTATAATGTATTAGTATAGTTAACTTAATATGTAATATGTTAATATTAAATAACATATTAAATTACTATAACTACATAGAGTATTAGTAATATAGTATTTAATATAACTACATAGAGTATTAGTAATAAGAGTATTACTATTATTTAATATAGTATGACATAGAGAATTAATAAATTTGTGGTGTTTGAAGATATATAGTAATAATAGTATATTACATATAGTATTACTATTATTACATATAGTTATTAGTTATAGTATTAGCACTAGTGTACTATTAGTTATAGTAAATAAGTTAATAACTATTACTAATTTACTATATACAAATAGACTAATAGTATTAGCATATTACTAATATATATATTAATATATATAATAGTACTATATATGTATATTAAATATATCACAATATAATTACATAAGTATTAAACAAAAATGTCATAGGAAAAAAAAAAGTCAACCGTGGACCGAATGGACCGACCGGACCGGACTGTCCTGACCCTTAGGGAGTTCGGTCCGGTCCAGGGTGGGAAAACCCTAGACCGAATAGGTCCGGTCCGGTCCACAAAATCTCCCAGACCGGACCGAACTCACCCCTACCCCTGGTAAATCTCTCATTGTAAGTCCCTCTATCATTACTGCAACAACTCACTCTATAAATATCAAACTCACCATAGAAAATTATCTTTTATGGAAAGCACAAATCGTCCCCTTCCTAAAAGGGCACAAACTTTATGGTTATGTTGATGGTTCTCATCCCATGCCTACATCTCAACTCGACAGCAAACCCAATCCAGCCTATGATCAATGGATTTTGCAAGACCAACTTGTCATTTCTGCAATTAACCCCTCACTCTCTGAATTTGTCTTGAATCAAGTTCTTGACTGCACTACTTTGCAACAAGTTTGGAAGATAATACAAAACTTGTTCTCAGCTCAATCCTCTGCTCACATCATGCATACAAAGTTTCAACTACCCACCCTTAGGAAAGGAAATACTATAATAAAGCAAAAAATCTCTCCTCTCAACTTGTTGCTACAGGCCACACACTCAATGATTATGAATTTACAATCTATCTCTTGGCGGGGTTGGGCACCGATTATGAATCATTGGTCACTTTGTTAACTACTTGTCTAGATCCTCTTACCCCTCTTTAACTCTTTAGCTATTTCCTAAATCATGAGTCAAGACTCTCTCACTAAACCAACTCTCTTCTTTTGAGTACCTCTATCTCTGCCAATAACACAACAACCCTACCCCCCCATCACCTGGACAGGTAGCCATAACAATTTTCATGGTGGTCGTAGAGGCTGTGGGTTTGGTTGCGGCAACAACCCCTCACGTGGCTCTGGTTCCTTCTTAAACTCCTTCCCTAATCAAACTGACACTCGACCCTCATGTTAATACTTTCTTTTCCTCCAAAATTATTTATGTCCAAATCGATTGGGGTGGTGAGTTTCGCCCTCTCCATACTATTTTTTTAGAAAATTGGTATTTCTCATCATGTCACCTGTCCCTATTCTCACCAACAAAATGGAAGTGTAGAACGTAGATATCGACACATAGTTGAAACAAGCCAATCTCTTTTAGCTCATTCTTCTATTCCTAAAAAATATTGGGCTGAGGCATTTCAAACGGCCACATTTCTTATAAATCGAATGCCCACACCCATCCTCCAAAATAACTCCCCATATGAGGTCTTAATGGGCCTTGCACCCGACTACTCTTTCTTAAGAGTTTTTGGTTCCTTGTGCTGGCCCAACCTGAGACCTTTTAATAAACATAAACTGGACTACAGGTCCAAGCCCTGTGTATTCATGGGCTATAGCCCAGATCACAAGGGGTATCTTTGTCTGCATACACCTTCAGGCCGCATGTATGTTTTAGGTGATGTCAATTTTAATGAAAATACATTTCCGTTTGCTACTTCATTCACGGCATCCACTTAACCTTCATCCACTCTAGACACTTTGTCCCCTACTCTCAGCCCACCTCGGCAGAGGTCACCTTCTCACCTTCGCTTATCACATATCCTATGGTCACTCGTGCTATATCTAACATCCATTGACCCCTTGTACATTCGGGTGTTATAGTTCCCTGTTCTCAACCCAAACCGAATCTCTTTGTCACCACCTCCTTAGCTCCCACCTCTTCCTCCACCTCATTTATACTTGAAGGACCTTCCTCTTTCTCTGAAGCTGTCAAGTACCTTAAATGGAGATCAGCCATGCATCTTGAGTTCCAAGCTTTACTTCAAAACCCAACGTGGGTGCTTGTTCTTTCATCACCTCACTACAACATCCTGGCCTCCAAATGGATTCTTAAATCCAAACAATGTGATGATGGCTCCCTGGAACGCCTCAAGGCTTGTCTAGTGGCCAAGGGGTTTCACTAGCAATTCTCCTGGACTATTTAGATACCTTTAGCCTTGTAGTAAAGCCCGTGACTATCCGCTTGCTTCTCTCACTTGATGTTACTTGAAATTGGTCACTCCATCAATTAGACATACAAAACGCCTTCTTACATGGGGATCTTGAAGAGACATGTTTATGCGCCAGCCACCTGGGTTCGTCTATCCAAAACACCCTACTCATGTCTATAAGTTGCTTAAATCAATTAATGGTTTAAAACAGGGCCCTAGGGCTTGGTTTTGCTAAACTGTCTGATGCTTTAGTTTACTTAGGCTTTCATGGTTCCAAGTCAAATTCTTCATTGTTTATTTTTGATAATTCTGCTGGTTGCATTTATCTTCTCATTTATGTAGATGATATACTCGTGACTGGTTCTAGTAGTGCACTCATCTATGATTTCATATCTTCACTCAGTTTGCATTTTCCATCAAAGGATCTAGGTAGTTTACATTACTTCCTAGGTATTGTGGTCACCCATAACTCATTTATTTTGTTTCTATCTCAGTCCAAGTATATTTGTGATTTACTTGTTTGCACCAAAATGCATGCTTCTAAACTTGTTTCAACCCCGATGTTAACCTTTACCAAATTGACAGCCCTAGATGGCTGTACATTTGAGGATGCTCAATTATATCAAAGTGTGGTTGGTAGCCTTTAGTACTTAGCATTCACCTGCCCTGACAACTCATTTGATGTTAATCTCGTGTGTCAATTATTGCATTGTCCATGGCTGCCCCACTGGCAAGCTTTCAAAAGGATTTTACGCTACCTTAATCATACTCAGTCTCTTGGTTTGTGTTTCTCTCCATCCTCCTCTTACACCTGGTCAACCTTTTTCAATGTTGATTGGGCCAGATGCCTGGATGATTGCTGATCCACAGGTAGATTTTGTGTGTACTTTGGGACTCACCTCATTTCCTAGGGTTAAAAAAAAAACATCCAACTATAGCTCGGTCCTCGATTGAGGCTGAATATAAATCAGTGGGAAACACTACTTGTGAAGTTCTTTGGCTCCAACCATTGTTACGAGAACTGGGTATTTTTCTTAAACAACCCCTCATACTTTGATGTCACAACTTAGGTGCCACTCACTCATTGGCAAATCCAATCCTTCACTCTCGCACTAAATCCGTCGACTTGGATTATCACTTTGTTCGTGATAGAGTGATAACGAAGACTCTTCAGGTGTCCTTCATCTCTAGCAAGGATCAAATTGTAAACATCCTTACCAAGCCTCTCTCCAATACACAGTTTCATCTTCTTCAGTGAAATCTCACTATCAAACTAGTGCCACTTGACTCATGGGAGGGTATTAAGGCATCTCAATTGAATGTAGCAGAGTGCACACCAACATAACTGAATGCAGCAGAGTGCACACCAATAGAGCACCAGCGGCACAAACAAATCCAGCAGAGCGCACACCAACAGAGCACTAGCGTCTGTAATACTAATATGTAATAAGACAGCTGTCATGTAGTGAGTGGAAAGAATATTCTAGTTGTTATTCTTTTGTATGTATAAATAGGAGAACGTCTTGTATACGAAGTAATGAGAAAAGAAGCGAAGTATTTGCTACAGCATTCTCTGTGTTCTCTCTATGGCATTTATTCAAACATCTTGGGAGTCAAATCAATATGGTACTCAATGGTTATTCAGAGAAAGTGTAAGTATATTCCCACTTACAAAACCATGAATATTTATCTTTAAATGCAATAATCCGTAACTGCAAGCAACCAATTATATATATATATATATATATATATATATATATATATTCTCCCATATCTTAGCACACTACATAGTTGAAATATATTAGTATTTGATCCAGACTTTGGTGTTTTTAGCACACTTAATACTTATCGTTAAGATACAAATAGACAATTGAATATATATTTTTCCATTAGGTTAAATTTTTGGAACAAGTAAATTGGTTTAACACCCATGCATCACACTATTTTTCTCTCATTATAGATACTATTAAACATAGAGAAATCAAAGTTTTTTTGAAAAAAAAAAAAAAAAACACGGAAAGCTAAGTGAGTGGGATGGCTTTGATATTTCTTTCTTTTTTCTTTTTTAATGAAAGGCTTGGTTGATGATACTTTAATATTTGAACCTTTTATTTTTATAAATACGCTGTTTTCTATTAATGGGAAGGTTTAGAATTCTGAAGAAGATGAAGATCATCCTTAATATGCATGTAGCAGCTGGAATGTCACTTTTTAATGCAGAATTTGTGGATCCAATGGTGATGTTTCTTTCTTTTGAACTCAATGGGGGTAGAGGACCATTCATTCCCATTAATGTTTTATTATGGTTGCTTGTTTTATTATGTCTTCTTTATTTTCAAATCTCTCTATGTATGAGAGAATACCAAAATAAAATAAGGTTCGACATTGTATTGACTTGATTTAACTCCTCATGAAGTACTGTAGTTTGCAACTTTGATGTTGCCAACAAATAAACTTGAATTAATTTGACAATTTGATTGTGAGTTTATAACGATATTGTGTTTTTCACCATTTTGGTTTGTACAGGATATAATATAGTTTGTTGATAAGTAGATTTCTTTTACAAACTTAAGGTCATGTTTGGGAATTGTGAGATAAATTGAATCTCCAAATTAACTTCTTATAATTTACTTTCCAAATATTATTGAGACCCAAAACTCTTTTCAATTTATAATATTCAACTTTTTCATCAAATTATTACTTAATCATTATAATTTTTTCAAACTTTCAAACTAATAACAAAAAACAATACAATTTCTTCAAATTTTAAAATAAAGATAATATTAAAAAATTATATATAAATAATTTTTTGACTTTATAATATTTTTATTCAACTTCTTCTCTCTCATTTTTAAAAATCAAATAAAACATTTTAATTCAAATCATTTCACTATCATTCATACTCTATTTCGTTATTATTTACAGTAAATCTTTTGAAGTGTGACTTTTGGTCGTCCTCCTGCTGCATGTATAATAAATAAATTTGTCTAGAAGGTTTGTGTAAACAATTCCGATTTGGAATGGGTCATCCACTATATGGAGAATATCTGAAAGCAATAAAATCTTGAAACATCAGAGGAATTCATTTATCTATTATGCACTGCACCACACCATACTGAAATTCAATTAACCTAAAAAACCATTAGGAAGAGGAGGAAAAAAGAACCACCTGCACACCGTACCGGCAGAGGAGCAACCCAATGGCGAACCTAGACCGGCGAACCCACCGTTCGCAGCAATCCAGACTAAGGGAGCCATTGCACCATACCCATTCTCCTTGTTTCAATTATGCAATATTTCTACCTTTTGTTTGCCGGTCTGGGAGATGGCACCATACCCATTCACCATAGCACCATTGCACGTTCTTCTTGTTTTAATTTTTCCAATATTCATTTGTTCCACTCAATGATTTCATTTGCTCTGATACATTTTGTTTAGTTCAAATGCCTAAACCTTTAAAGGATTACTACCACTTTTCATATAACAGATTAAGATGAAACCCAATAATAGAATGGCTTGAGACTTGAAAGCATATATTAGATTCCCGTATAATGCATGGCTTGAGAATGACTGTAAGTGTGCCCAAATATTGCAGCAGCTCGATCATCCCAACATAATAAAACTAGAAGGATTGGCTACTTCAAGACTACAATACAATATGTATCTGGTTTTCAATTTCATGTAGATAGATTTGGCAACAATCATCTCTCGCCCTAAAGGAGGGAGAGAGGAGAGAGAGAGAGAGAGAGGGTTTGTAAAGGAGAGAGCGAGAGGTTAGGGTTCAGTGCACTGAGAGAGAGAGAGGTTAGGGTTTGTGAAGGAGAGGGAAGGAGAGAGAGGGCGGGTGGTTGAGAGGGGGGGGGGGGGGGGTTTGACAAATGACTCCTGATAATTTGATTTTCCTTTGCAGCGCACCCCACAGGGATGAACATGTATGCCCTACATGTCCCACATCCATTGGTTGCCGTTGACGGATAAACTTGTTTGAAGTTATTCTCTTATGTAAAACCAAGTGCTCTTCGTACTTTAAAAGATGTACTTTGGGAACTTTAGAAGTTGATTTGCCTTGCTCAGATTTCATCAATTCAACAAAATTATGTGAAAATGACACATTGTATTTTTCTTTAGATATGGCTACTAATATTGTGTTATATGACGTCCTTTCTTTTAAAATTTTATTCTTAATCTATCTTGACAGTTAAAATTAAATGAGATATATCAAACAACGATAGAATATTAAATGGTACAATGTATCATGAATTTTTTATTATTTTTATTATTTTTATTATCCCATCAATTCAAATGATACGCTTTTTTAAACCTTTAACTACCTTTAAATTCATTGTCCTAATTGAACGTATAATTTTCAAAACTTTTGATTTGAAAAATACTGTATGTTGGTTTTTGGGTAGATTAAACAATAATTGAAAGTTAAGAAGGTCTCTTCTATTTTTTATAAATAAAAAATAGAAATGATGTATACAGTCTTAAAATATATAGATCTTATGCACTTTCTTTAAAAAAAAAGTTGAAGAAATCTATAATCCACATATAATAATAATAAAAAAAAAAACCAACTTTTTGAAGTGAATTCTATTTTTTTTTTTTTTATAAAAAGAAAAAGTGAGTGAGACTTACACATTCTATAATTATATCTAACATTATTAAAATATATATAACAAAAAAGTGTGTTACTAATAAAAATATTAAAACAAAAATTACTTAGAATTTTAAGTTTTACATAACTCCTTTCCATCATAAAAAAGAATGGTAAATCAGTATTCTCTTAACAAAAAAATAAATATTGTGGTGATGCAGAGGTCATATTGGCTGCTCCCAGAGCACACGTCTCTTCTGTGCTACAAGCTGAATGTTATGCTTTATTATGAGCTATGCAGCTGTGCCAAGAGTTGGGGATCAGTTATGTTATTTTTGAAGGTGATGCTAAAGTGGTAGTTGATAATATTCATGCTAGAGTTGATGATTGTTCTTGGACATGTCATTTGTGGAAGGATATCCAGTACACGTTGTCAAGGCAACCACATTGGAGATTAGTATTTGTTAAAAGAGATGGGAATAAAGTAGCACATGCTGCTACTCAGTTAGCAGAGACTCTAGTTTCGGAATCACTATGGCTTGAGGATGGTCCATGTAAGGTTTCATACATTATTTTGAGAGATAAAAGTTGTATTGTTTCTTCATAATTAATGAAAATTCATTCATTTAAAAAAAATAAAAAAATAAAAAAAATAAAAACAAAAACAAAAACAAAACAAAACAAAAACATAAATATTTTAACATAGATAAAGGAAAAATTAAATTTTTCAAAAGAAAAAAGGGACACCACGGATATAGAGGATGCCAATATATTCAATTCATATATATTAGAGTATTGATAGGGATCAGCCACTGTAGCGGTGTGCAATTTTGCACACCCTACGTGGCATTTGTTTTTTTTTTTTTTTTTTTTGGTAATTAACCGAAACGCACCGTTTTTGGTCATTTGTTCAATTTACCCATTTCGAATTCAAGATCCCCCCCGCGTCAAATTCATTCCAGCCCGCGTCCATTTCTCCTCCCCACCCGCGTCGAATCTCGGTTGTCCACCGGCACCGGCGACGCCGACACCCAGCCCCTCTGCACAGCGCCGACCTACTTGTGTCTCGCAGCTCTCCTCCCTTCCTCTCGGCCGCCCATCTCCGTTTGTTTCTCCTCCCCGGTGTAGCTTTCCTGTTCGCATCTTACTGGGCATTTAAGGTGGATTTTGTGACAGCTCTCCTCCACGGTAGCTTCAGAATCGTCCTTGCTTCCGAATCAAGAAGCTGATTTCGAAATCTACATTTGTAGTAACAGGTCAGTGGTTTCTTGCCCTAGAATCGTCCCTCCCTATCTGTTATATTTAAACCCAAAATGGATGGGTAAGTTTTGACTGCTATTGTTTATGTTTGGTTTGTGTTTGTGTTTGTAGTTTGTGCATAGAATGATTTGCGATTTTGGGTATTTTGGTTGGCTGCCGTGGCACGTTTGTTATAACAGTCGTAGAAATAATGAATGAATGAATGAATGATTAAGAATATATATACAAACAGGTTGTTTTGAAGCACAAAGCCATGATGATGGGATTGGTTAATTCGAAAAAAGCCTTAGAAAAGTTGATGTTGAGATATGTATGATAGCCTAGTTTGTTTGAAAGGAAAATAATATCTAAAGTTTGATATCATTCACCAAGAAAGTAGCTTTTATGCATATTTATTTTCCCTCTAAAATTTTACAATTACAATGGCCATAATTGTGCATTGAGAGGAATGTTGGAGAATAAAGCAAGAAAAGGAAATCCTATTAGAAAAAAACCCACATCGATTAATGGTTGAGAAAAAAAGCTTGGCAAAGAGACTCTCAATAAGAATGGAATTTATTTCTCTAGAAGATGACCATGCAGTACTTTTTGTTAGAACCCATTGAGAAGTTTTACTGATTTTTGTGTTCTAGCCTTCCTTTTCCTTCAAGTTCCAATCCATGCGCAGAAGTACAATAATCCCACTGCCATTTGAGTCACTTTTCATAGAATAACCCAAATAGCCCCACTTTTCACACCATGAATAATATGCTTAAATGGTTTGTATTTGTGTTCCAACAAAATAGATGTCTGTTCCTGAAACATTGTCACTCCATAAACACATGATAAGTTCCATTGAAAATTCTGCATTGAAAGGAAATGAAGAACTTTATTTCATTAAACTCTAAAATGCATACAAATTTCGAACAAGATTATGTAGTTTAGGCTTTGCTGGAACAGTGAACACCATGAATAATACTTGCCCAATGGTTTTGTGTTTGTTTTCACTTTTCATATTCTTTTTTCTTCTCCTTTATTTTTTTTAACTGTTATCAATTATGAGATGCTAATGTTACCTTTTCCTCATTTCATCATGCATGTGCTTTCCCTTTAAAGTGTCGGATCACTTTCTTCATTTTATATGATGGGGGAAGAGGAAGATGGAATGGCACCCAGACCCCCAACCATGGATTCGCAGTCATTAATGACATCCCAAAATACATTTGGTGATCCAAATGATGTCCCGGATGTGAGTGTGCATTTTCTTGCCTTTTATTGTTTTAAAAAAGAACATGTGAAGATAACTTATTCCAATTTTGCAGCATAATTTGTACCCTCCGAATTCGAGTAATCCGGAGTACTGCCAGCAACAATTTTCTGCATTCCCAGAGTCTTCAGAAAATGTTGGTTGTACATTTTCTGATGCTGCTGATGGTATTACACTTAATTTTGCTTTCACTTTAATGACACTAATATTGATTTGTAACTAAACCATCTCCTTTCTTCCATGTATAGAAATGTTATTTGACATAAATGAAGATTTAGAGGGTACCACTGTTATCCCGGATGATGAGGTACGGGTCGAAACACCAAGAGCCGGCATGGAATTTGTTAGTGAGAATGAGCTGATGGACTATTATAAGAAATATGCCAAGCAAGAGGGGTTTGGTGTAAGGACACAGAGGACTAAGAGAGATGATGAAGGGAGATCCGTGTATGTTACTATTGGTTGTGCCCGTGGCGGCAAATACCAACCTAAGAACATTAATATGTCGAAGCCACGTGCGACAACCAAAACGGATTGTAAAGCAAAGATTAATGCAACGTTGAACAAGAACGACAAATGGGTTATCACTACAGTTGAAAGTGCACACAACCACATTACGGTCAGCCCCAAGAAGACAAGACTCTTGCGATCTCACAGGCGTCTAGATGAGCACAATCAGAGGATCCTCGACCTCAATGATAGAGCCGGTATTAGAATGAACAAGAACTATTTTTCTCTTGTCGTTGAGGCGGGTGGTTTTGAAAATCTAGAGTTTCAAGAGAGAGATTGTCGGAATTTCATTGACAAATCTAGACACTTAAGATTGGGTAAAGGAGGTGGTGATGCCCTGTATGACTATTTTCAAAGAATGAGAAAGCAGAATGACGGCTTCGTTTCTTCCATGGATGTTGATGATGATGGAAGGTTACGGAATGTTTTTTGGGCGGATGCCCGGAGTCGATCAGCCTATGAGTACTTCGGAGACGTTGTCACCTTCGATACGACATACCTAACAAACCGATACGGTATGCCTTTCGCCCCATTTGTTGGCGTTAACCATCATGGGCATTCCATACTACTAGGGGCGGGGTTGCTATCGAGCGAGGACACACAGTCATTTGTTTGGTTGTTCCGCACATGGTTGGATTGCATGAATGGTCAAGCGCCCAAAGCCATCATAACTGACCAAGACCGGGCAATGAAGAACGCAATCCAAATTGTATTTCCGGAGACCCGCCATAGATACTGTCTATGGCATATAATGCGCAAACTCCCAGAGAAGTTAGGATCTCATTCCCATTTCAGCACGGGATTGAAGACCTCGATTCAGTCAGCATTGTATGATTCTCAGACCTGCAGAGAATTTGAGGAGATGTGGGGTGAACTTCTTGATAAGTATGATCTTAGAGGTAATAATTGGCTCACCTCGTTATATGAGGAAAGGAGTTATTGGGTCCCCGTTTACTTGAAGGATGTATTTTGGGCGGGTATGAGCACGACACAACGGTCAGAAAGCATGAATGCTTTCTTCGATGGGTATGTCCATTCTGGTACCACTTTGAAGGAATTCGTGGACCAATTTGATAATGCTTTAAGAAAGAAGGTGGAGGTAGAGACGACGGCTGATTTCAACTCTAGTAACCAAATTATCCCCTGCGTTTCCCCTTTCAATTTTGAGAAGCAGTTTCAGAAAGTATACACAAATGCAAAGTTTAAAGAGTTCCAAAAAGAGTTGATGGGCCTAATGTGTTGTAACTGCACACTGGTAACCAAGCAGGGGTGCATTTCAACCTTCGATATATTGGATGAAATATCTATTCATGACTGCAACAAAATTGTCCACTACATACTCTACTATAACGAAGAGGAATGTGAGTTAAAATGCACGTGTGCATTGTTTGAGATGAGGGGAATTTTGTGTCGACATGCACTTAAAGTTTTGCATCTGTCCCGAATTAATGTGGTGTCAGATAGATATGTGTTGGATCGCTGGAGGAAGGACCAGAAGAGGACATACACATTGATCAAAAGTAGTTATGATGATGTGCGTGCCAGTGGAGATTCACGGAGGTATGAGATGGTGGTTAAAAGATGCATGAAATTAGCAACAAAAATTTCCCTGAGTGATGAGCGAGTCAATGCATTCTTGAAGGTTGTGGATGACTTTGATTCAAAATGTGATGATGTAACCTTTGGGACGACATCCGAATCAACGAAGGTAGGACCGAATGTGGACACCGCGGACAAGGGTAAGAAGATATTAAGCCCCAATGTGGTTCGAGGGAAAGGAAGACCCCCAAGTAAAAGAAAGGTTCCCCCTGTTGAGAAGATTACAAGAAAGAGAAAGGTAGTTGCTGTTTTTTGTAAATCTCTATGTTAATCCCATGAATTTAGCATTATTCACCGCGGTTTTTCTATGTTAATGTAGGCCTGCAGGAAAATATTACATGATCAAACACAATTGGGTGACACCGCGGCATCTGAATTCGTGGACCAATCTAATGATGGAGTTGGTGTTGGTTTTGGGACACAAACCAGCTCAGTCACACAATTAAATATATCAGAAAATCAGGAGGTCCTCGGAAATTGGTTACATGTGTATTTGAAGATATTTTTTGTCCTTTAAGTTTTGACTTGTGTAAAGCTCAACTTCTTTTACAGCTCAGTTTCACTTCTTTCAGATATGCGGCGATAATTGATTTGCTGCTTTTGTGTCGGTCATGGTAGTAGTTGATTTAAAAGACCCAAATTTCAGTCATGGTAGTTGCTGTTTTGGTGTCGGTCATGTAAGTTTTGTAAACAAGTATACAAAACTGGTTTTGTAAGTCCTTAGTGCCCTGGGCCGTCTAGTAAGTGGAGTTGGTGTTGGTTTTGATTTCCTTTTTTATGTATTAGAGAATAGGGTGTACTTATTCTTGACAAATTGCGAAAGGTGGGGAATATGCCTAAGCGGGTGGTTTTTGTGTGGAGATGCAAAATAGTGCAAATATGGGTTTTGTATTTTGGTTACAATTTAAAGTAAGTTTTGTGCAGAACCGTGAATACGAAATACAAAGGTTTTTCATTTTTCTGTAGAGATGCAATATTTTTGTATTTTTAGAAAGTGGTTAAAAGAATTTGGTTTTTTGTACCATGAGCTGACTAGTCCTACTGAAGGTGGTTAATTCCGTGGTGCCAGATACACGGAGGCATTCAATGTGACCTATAGTACCTTCGGTATGGCCTCCATTCTTTTTACTCGACATGCACTTCATTTGGTTTTAACCTTACATTACTACAAGATTGATTTTTGTAAACAATGAATTTGCTGATGAAATTGCTGTTTCTGAGAATTTGTTAGTAATGTTGAAAATGTAACATTAGCTCAAATGGTTATGAGCTTGGGATGTTACTTAGTGCCCTCTGTCCTTGTGGAGATTTATTACATGCGTATTTCAGTCACAACCTTTCCAAATGCAAGATTGATATCTGCTGCAACTGGTAGTTGACCTTTGAAAGCAGCAGTGATAGGAAACCGAGAGTCTATTTTACACTGTACAGTAGGTGGTTATTCTTCCCCTTTCTCGGGTTGGTTTGAACTTCCATTGTTTTGCTTATGCAGTTTGTAGCTGAACTTCTCTATGTGTTGTTTTTCAGTTTGTGGGTGGTTTTAATATGCCCTCAGGAAAAAGATGGTGAAGAGTTTTTTCATGTACCTTGCTTTGGAGTTGTCACCATGGTATAAGGAGTTATTTTAGTTGTATATTGTTTTTTGTTTTTACAAGTCAAATTTTGGTTCAGAGCTATACTTCCTTTGCCTTATTTGCAAGTTAAGCCCCAAGAATGCCGATCCTTTATGGTTTCAGAAGCAGTTGATGTCGAGTTCCATGAGGAAAGGAGTTTTGAAAAACATGCAGAATGTGTTGCCAGCTAAGTAAGTGATGTAGTGTTTGTACATTTGGGATTTTACTAACCAGCTTGCTATTATTAGTTTTGTCCATGTAACGGAGTGCTCAATTAGTAGATGATATTTTCATAGGTATGACTTTTGCATCATGGGCGGAAGAGAAGCAGCTGAGTAAGCTGGAAGATTTCAATGTGAAAGTGCCAGAGGTGGTTTTTTATGTCACTGACAATCTACATGGTTTTAGAAATATTTGTAAGTTTAGAAATCATTAGGGTGAGTGCTGCCGATCCAATTTTGTGTAATATCTTAGAGAGATATTTGTAAGTCTGAATAGATGTATCTAATACAGTCAATGATTTCCCCTTTCTATTGTTCAGCTGCTGAAAGATTAGACAAAAACAGATTCTACATGTATATTACTAATAGTGATGAATCGGTATGGGTTGTTATGAAGAGTTACATGCAGTTTTTTAGTTTTGCCACCTTATGACATATTTCTGGGGAATATTTCAGTTGGTGTTGGCTGAGAGAAGGAACCGATCAGTTAGATGAAAACCTATGCCAAGCATGACCAATATTTAAATCTGTAATGAACAAGAATTAGAGATTCTAGACACTTAAAAACAGCAACCATCTCAATTCCGGTGTGTAGAATAAAACATACACAAGAAAATGAAAACCAGTTAAAAAGCATACACAAGTTGGATGAAAACCAGTTAAAAAGCAGAATTTCATTCCATCCAAACCCAGTTTCGGAACCCCAAAAGATATCCCCTGCGTACACCATAATTACAAGATGACCCTTTTGTGTAACATAATTTTCCACATAGAGAAAGTTTTTCATACATATTACAATTATCACCAAAAACAACGTCAACATTTCCGGTGTGCGTTACCCGAACCAAGCTAAAACTATTACAATTACAACAACCCAATACAACCACAATAATATTCGCTGGTTCTTTTTAAGCATCCTCTCTCTTTCTCTTACTTGATCTTCCCTTTTCTGAACTTCATATTCGCGAAGAAGTACATCATCCCACATATTCCAAACTTTATTCTCCCTCGTACGTAAGTTCTGATCTAGCAAATTAAATATATCCGTCCAAATGAAAAATCCACATCTCGTATCTCCCTGCACAGTAATAACACGCAGTGAACAGGATGTGTTACACCAAGCTCACAACAAAAAAAAAATGTGACAATGTCCAAGGTAACACCGCTTTACCATATCATACTTTGGGCAGGCAAAAAAACTCCTTCCAGGATTAGACTTAGTGTGCGATGTCTTTAGTCGTGTTTTCAAGCCACACCAACAACTTGGTGATTCCAGTGGACAATCATTAGAGAACGATGAAGATTGGGATGATGCCATGCGTGATTCTGAAAAACTAAAGGCAAGTTCCAAATGCAAGCGTCTATCTCATTTACAGAATTTAATACATTGTAATAGAGCCTAGTGGATGTCTTAGCAACAAAGATTGAAGGGAATTTAAAGGACAGAATATTTTAATCAAAATATGGTTCACGACTAAAGTGTAAAATCAATAAACAACATATTCAACATTTTAATCCACCATTCTTCCTGACACATTAAACACCATAGTCTTATAAGGAAGATACAACTTCTGCACAAAGCCTCACAATGGCCTTAGAAGACCATATTATCTAGCCCAAAAACAAATTATAAACAATGAAAATACAAGTCAAAAAACAAATTATAAACAATGAAAATACAGTTAAGATAATGAAGAGTATCTAAAACTGATTTCTGGTCATAGTTTTAAACTACAGGAATTTCTTAACAATTGGCTCAGAGTATGTGAGAATCATCCCGGCTGATTTTACATTTGAAGGCCAAACGAAAATCTGGTCGTGGTTTTACATCCCTACAGTTTTACAGTTTTTACAGTTTTTACAGTTTTACAAGGATGTAGAAATATGGGTTTATGACCTTCACCTTCACCAATATGAAAATTCATGCACAATTACATAATCATAAAACGCTTTCCCTAAATCAGAAAACACTGACCTACACCTTCACCAAAACACCCAAACAAAAGCACTATGAACATTCAAAGACTGGGGATATTACCCAAGCAAAAGCTTATTCAGTTCATTTTTTCACATAATTTTTACAAGAGAAATTTGACATAAGACAATTCCTGAAAAGATAAATAACACGTCCAAATTTTAATAAATCATCAACAACTACTACAACCAAACAAAACTTCCAGAGATCCAACAAGATCATGTTTCCAATTTCATTCATTAGATTTAAAAATATATTATACAAGCATCATCCCGTAAATCTACATGTTTATAGGATAACAAGTTATGAGCAAACTACAGACTACCCGTGACTTACCTGGTGAATTTCTTAGAGATCAATATCTGCAAAATAACCCACATATCAATAAGTTTATACATACATACGGCACCAACACCCAAAAAATTAATTTAAGATTTATACATACCAGAAGATCAAATTTGCGTACACTCGGAACAAAACCCAATATTTTTTGACTTTTTGAGGGGGACGATGGGACGCGGGGGGATGGGCTGGTGGGGATGGGGGCTTCGCCGGCTGAGGCAGGGTTTTTGGGTGAGGATGGGACGCGGGGGGATGGGGTGGTGGGGGGATGCGACTCGGGTTGTGGGGGGGGTGGGGTGAGACTGTGCGAATAGGGGCTGGGGCTTCGACGCGAGGGGATGGGGTGGTGGGGTGAGACGAAGGGAACAGGGGCTGGGGATGGGGCTTCGACGCGGGGGCTGTTTGGTGTGGGGGGGATGCGACTCGGATTGTTGGGGGGGGGGGGGTTTGGTGTGCTGGGGTTGGGGCTTCGATGCCGGGGGGAGGGGGGGGGGGAAAGAGAAAGAGGGGTGCTGGGGTTGGGACGCCGAGGGGGGGGGGAAGAGAAAGAGGGGTGTTGGGGTTGGGGCTTCGACGCCGAGGGGGGGGGGGGGGAAGAGAAAGAGGGGTGTTGGGGTTGGGGCTTCGACGCCGAGGGGTTGGGGGGGGGGGAAAGAGAAAAAGGGGTCGGGTTGGGGAGGGGGAAGAGAGAGAAGATGATTTTGAAAATTAACTCAATGTTCAGAGCGGGGGAACACGCGAAGGGACAAGCTTGTAAAATCACACTAATGCCACGTCAGGTGTATTCCGGCTTCAGCCAAACAGTGGCTGATGCCCAGATTTATTCTATTAATTAACACTTCTTCTCTACCAGATCTACTGTATGGTTCTCTGTATCATTTTCTTTTGGTTTTAGTCTTGCCCTCCCTCTTTCTCTCTGCTTCGTCAGGTACTCTCTTCCTATCTCTCTCCGTTTGACTAGGGTATTAATTGGAACTTTTTTGTCTCTATTTTTGGTCTTTCAATCTCATGGAGATTAACTGGGTTTGTTTGAAGGAAAAGCTATGGAAGGTAGAAATTAGAAAATAAAATGGACTTTATGGTGCTTGGCATTGTAGAGTTTTTAAGCCGCTAAAGTGATAGTCTCCACCCACTGTGGTATTACTATAAGGCTAGGTTGAACTAAATTCTAATTTTTTAGGTAGATGCATTTTTGTTGTTCTATGCATGGATTTGTCAATGTAAATGATTCATCGTGAGATATTTAAAGTTCACCGCTTGATTTTATTCATTGGAATAAATATTTTTTTTCACTTGGTAGAAGTATGTAGTTTGTCTAAGTGAGTTTCTAAAGGAGATATTTGAGATGGCTTTTAGGGTTTTTTTACGGGTAAATTTTTGACGGGAGGATGTGTGATGTGCCTTCAGAGTTTGAATTAGTTTATGCAGTTGATATTCTTAGGGAATTATGTTTTATTGAGGTCCTTATCCGCGCTCGCCCACAAGAGTGCCGATTGGAAATAATGTTTATGTTGGTAATAACGGTACAAAGTTTACTTTTTTGGTGTATTTTCAGAAAAGTCACTAAAAGATCTATGGGGATAGGGAAGGAAAACAAAGGAGGTTATGGAAATTGTTCCTCTCTCTCTCTCTCTCTAACCACTATATTTGGACTTGTGTGTTGGTGTTTTTTAATTACGTTCTTTCCAGGGATATTGAACTACATTAGATGCTATTCAATTCATCAAAAATTAATGGCTACGTTAGGCAATATTCAAATTGCTGTATTGCTCACCCAGACTACTCATGGTGAGAAATAGCATAGTTTCTAGTACTAGAGCTGTGAAGATAAATTTCTTCGTGCTTTCTTTTTATATGAAGTACCTAATTAGTAAGTATGAGGAAAGAAAAGCAAAATGAAGTGAAAAGAAAGGGTTCTGTGATATTGCCCAAAGATCATTTTATTCTGGGTGTCAGCTAGATTGAAGTTAATTTATTTTCTCCATTTTGGAAGAAGTTTACGTAAGTAAATATAAGGACAACGTGTGCAAAAACAGACAATGGGGGTGAAGGAGGGCATGCAATGATCTAGTATGAGGTATATTTATCATCTAGTATGAGGTATATTTTCAGTTTCCATCTTATGAAAGGGATCATCAGCGTCTTGTATACAGAGACCTGGCAACTCTACCAAGAGAGGAGACTCCTCGGGACTTTTACCTGCCTGGAAATGACTATCAAGCTTATGGTCCTTAGGAAGAGCACCTTCTAAGACAGCCTGACCATTTACATATAAATGTTGTCTCCACACAAACAGAGACTGTTCATGCTGATTCTCTTTACATGAATGAGAGAGAGTACCATGCTTATGGTCTTGGTGCTAAACGTGAAACACCATCCACTGTACCTTTTGCTACTGCAACATCTGCTATTGCTTTAGGCCCATATACAAAGGATCCATACCATGGCTATTATTATGGTGCTTCATTAGATTCTTATCCCATTGGTGGAACGCACCCAATTGAGAGTGCCAATTTACGCAGGATAGAAACTGATCGAGTGGGTAGTTTATACTCTATATATGCTACTGATGCTTTACTACTCAAAGACAAGACACATCATTATCAGGCTACCCAGCCTGAAGCGGTGCTTGTGCCAGTTTTGTCTCGGTACTCTTTTGCTAGCTGGTCTATCATTCCTACACTGCTGACTGAATTTGCATCTTGAACATATATGTATCCCTTTGTATAATTTGGACTTTTGTTTATTGGCTCCTGATATGCATATGAGCTCACTACAAAAAAAGACAGATTTGCCGGCGTTGGTTATATGCCAGCAACTATCCAAAAAAAGGCCACTAATTAATTCGCGACGTTTTTCTAATGGCGTAACCGTCCATTGGTAATGGAGGGTCGCTATTTTCATTATTCCGGCGTTTGCGCAAACCCTGGTATTTGTAAATCTCATTAGTGGCATTTGTATACAATTTAGTAGGGGTGAATTCGGTCCGGTCCGGTCCGAGGAGGTTTTACGGACCGGACCGGACCTATTCGGTCCAGGGTTTTCCCACCCTGGACCGGACCGAACTTCATACGGTCCGGTCCGGTCCGGTCCCATTCGGTCCACCCTATGAGTTTTTTTTTTTTCAATGACATTTTATTTAATACTTATGTAATTATATTGTGACATATTTAATATATATACATATACTATACTATTATATATATTAGTAATACACTACAACTATTAGTAATAGTGATAATTATATATGTAACTATATCATGTAATAATAATAGTAATAATAGTAATATATGTAACTATATGTAATATTAATAACTAATACTATTAGTCTATTAGTACTAATACTATAACTAATAAATATATGTAATGATAGTGATAATATATGTAATATTATATTAAATAATAGTAATACTCTTATTACTAATATTCTATGTAGTTATAGTGATTTAATGCTAACATATTACATATTAAGTTAACTATATTATAAATTTACAAATATATGATATATTATAATTTATACTATAACTTTTATAATATGTTAATACATTAATATATATACTAGTACTATATTTTTTTTTTATCGGTTATACTAGTACTATATATTATAGTTAATAGTTATATATTAAAGAATATAGTAATACATTGATACTAAATATATATATAATATAGTTATAGACTTACAATGATTTAGTTATTATGAATTTATAATTAGTATAACTATATAATTGTATTAGTATTAGACTATTAGTAATTCAACTATTATATAAATAATAATTTTTTTTTAATCTATTCGGTCTGGTCCGGGGTGAAAAACCCCCGGACCGGGACAGGACCGAATACCTTCGGTCCCTTAAAAATTGGACCGGGACCGGACCGGACTCGAACCGGTCCAAACATGACCGGTCCGGTCGGTTTTTCCAGTCCGGACCGTTCGACTTTCAGCCCTACAATTTAGCGACATTTCTTGAAATGCCACCACAATACCTAATATTAATAGCGTTTTTCAAAATGCTGCCACTTTATCGTTGCCATCCCCTGGCATATACTAGCGGCTTTACCATAAACGCCGCTGTTACTACATTACCGACACATCATTTAAATTGGCGGTATTTATTTAAATGCCACTAATAATATGTTGGCAGTGGCACATTGAATTTGTTAACGGCGTTTATTCTACCTCCACCACTTTTTCAAATAGCGGCGTTACGATAAATGCCGCTACTAGTAATTTGCCAACTCATCATATAAATTAGCGGCATTTATTTAAATGCTACTAATAGTATGTTGGTGGCAGCACATTGAATCATTTATAAAAGCCACCAATGACCTAATTTCGTAGCGATTATCTAAACGCCGCCACTAGTAAACTGTCCGCTTGTCATATAATTTGGCTGCATTTCTTTAAATGCCACTAATAGTACTTTGAAAAATTTATTAACGGCGTTTATCTAAATAATGCTAATTTTTAAAATAACGGTGTTAACATAAACGATGCAACATTACGTTGCCAGCGCATCATATAAATTAGCGACATTTATTTAAATGCCACTAATAATACGTTAGCGGCAAATTGAATTTATTAACGGAGTTTATCTAAACGCCACCATGAGTTTTTTTTCCTGTATTGCATCTTATTGTAAACGTCGACACATTTTTTAAATTAATGACATTAATATAAACACCACTACAAATATGTTACCGGTGCTTTGCATTAATTAACAAAATATAGGACACACCAATAATATGATATCCCACAATAAAAAAATATAATATATTAATTAATAATAAATATGATATAATGGGCCATTATTCATATAATAAAAAAATTACAAATCAAAGCACATGAAAGTTCTCCATGGATAATTTTTCTTCTTCACATTTTGTTTGTCATTAGCTTTAGGACCATTTCTTTCATGTGTAATTCTTCACATTTATCCAATAATTCTTTGAAATTGTTATGCAATTGTTGAGCCTAGAAAATATCAAAAAGTTATACTAAATTAATAGAGAGTAATATGTGTTAAAGAAATAAAGCGTATCAAGTTATATATATAAATAGATGGTACATTTTCTAAAAAAGGAAAAAAAATCCATGCATAGATCAAATTATTCAAAACTTAGTGATCTGTGATAATTTGATACAGTCATAAGCATCATAAGAAAGAAGCTAAAATATGTGCATATAATTTGAGAAGCCTATATGGACCAGAGTGCATATTAGATACCTTCTGCCTTTTCGTTTTGAAACAAGATGTGATAATCATGGGAGTAATATTTTTAACCTCCATGTTACTCGATAACTACATAATGAGTTATGTAATCTTGCTTTTACATTTTTTCAATGACTTGATAGTAGGTCAGATTGAAATAAAAATATACACAGCTAGCTACTCATAAGAAAATTACCAAAGAAAATAGGATACTGATAATTTAAATGCGTTGTTCTGTTCTGGATCAAGAACCTCCAGTAGAGCTGAAGCCGGATCTCCACGCACATCAGAACCTGTTTTGTCAATCTCATCCAACAGCATGACCGGATTACAAACTGCTACTCTCTAAAACAAATTCATGAGTAAGAATAATTTCTGTCTAAGTCAATCTCATTAAATTGAGATTATTATATAAAAGAAGGAAAATAAAAAACTGAATATTTGATCAAGACTCTCCATGGTAAAAGCCATCCATATAGACACCTTGCAGCTAGATGCCCAGAACTATACATGGTCCAAAGATAGGATCTACTTATCCTCACTAAACTATCGAATCTAGATAACTTGTTCGGGTAGAACAGGTCCAACACCAAACCAAACCAGGTTTTCATATCGCACATGGATCTATTTCTCTATGCTGTATAATTCCAAATATTGACAAACGAAACAAGATTTATGCAACCACATTCATCCACAGGCAACTATCCAAATAGGTAAGATTTATGCATTTTAAGTTTAGAAAAACCCATCTCTTAAGTGACGGCTTGGTGACGTGGCGGGTAGAAAATTTGCTCTACTAGGGTTTGACTGACTTGTGTGAAGCATGGCAGCCACCGGGGTCCATCAAGGTGCCTCGGTGTCATCTGGAAGACACAGAACCTTTGTAGACTTGGTGACCCAAAGTCCTCAGCCACTTCCAGAAGTGGATATACCTATGAGACCGTTGAAGATTCTTGATGGGGTGACGTATGTATCTTTCACGAAGGAGGAAATAGAACGGTCTGCACAACCGTTTAAGTTCTCTTTGGTCATGAAGTTTATGAGACAGAGACCATCTCTAGACTTAATCAGAGCTTTTATTAGAAGTCAGTGGGGCTTGGATTCTCAACCGGTGGTGTCTACAATGTCAAAGGCCAAGTCTGTGTTTGTTCGTTTTTCGCATGAATCGGATTTTGTTAAAGCATTTTCAAGAGAAACATGCGATGTAGAAGGTGTTCCATATCGTAATTTCCAGTGGTACCCGGAGTTTGATGAAGAAAAAGAGCCTCATTTGGTTCCAGTTTGGATTACACTTCCAGGCCTTCCACCAAACTTTTACCATGAAGCATTCCTATGGAATATTACGATGCCGTTGGGTCAATATATCCATCGGGACAATAGCACGAGGTGTGCAATCCGAACGGATGGAGCAAGGGTCTGTATTAAAATGGACGCATCCAAGAAGCCGATTGATTCTTTTTGGATAGGTATTCCTCACCAGCCTGCCAACCATTTGCAGAAAGTGGTGTATGAAACCCTTCCTCCCTTCCTGCGTATTGTTGTCGTTGTCGAATGCAAGGCCATAATGACTCTACATGCAAATGGAAGGGAGGCAGGAAGATGGAAGAGAGAATCAAAGGAGATGGAGGACAGGCAAAGAAGGTGCGGGTTAGAATAGAAGCAGGAAATTCAGTTGGTGTGGGGAACAAGACAAGGTTGAATCTAGTAAGCATGATGAAATGGATGGCCTAGAGGAGGAAGTTTTGAATAAACAAGGAGATAGTAGGGAGGAAGTAGGGGAGAAAACAGGGGAAAAAACAAATACGAAGGAAAATCAAGCATACACGAATGGAAAGGAAGTCAATATAGAGGAAATTCATGTAGAAGAAGGAAGAGATAGCCGGGTTTGAGTATGCTGTGAAACTCAACAGCCTGGAGATCAAGCTGAAGCTGACGCTGATTTAGTAGAGGCTGTGGACGTTAATACAGCAGCATATGGTCAGGGAGGGGAAACGTGTCCTGTTGGGAAATATGTCCCCCAAACGAATTCAGATTTGTCAGGCTCATTAGAAGTAGTTGAAGAGACACAATTTGCAGGAGAGCTGGTGACTGTGGAAGATGTGGAAGAGGACGAGAATGAGGTGTGCGAGGAGACTGCAATAATTTTTTCTGATTCTGAAATTGCAGAACGTGCGGAAAATATTGGGAAGTCTAAGGCAAATGTCTGATTTTGAGAACCTAATTAGACATAAAGGAGGAAGGTGTTTGAGGAGTTCTAGTCGGGCTAAGAGCAGGCCCTCAAGACTTAATTTATGATGTAGCCCATTCTTTATCGGAACATATGGGGGATGGGAACGTCTAAAAGAAGGCTAAAGAAACTGATGAATAAGCATAGTCCTGGGATTGTTGCGGTGGCAGAACCTTTCCTAACTCAAAGACATATGGAGAGTTTGAAACAAAAATTGCAGTTTGAGGGTTGTTTGTCAAACAAAGTGCAAGGGGGGAAATTATGGATTTTATGGGCCCAAGGAGTTAAGGTAGTCTTGGTTAAGGTGACAAATCAATTTATTACAGTGGTGACAAAGATTCAAAGTAAGAAAGTGTGTATTTCTTTCATATATGCTAAATGTACCCAGATGGAGCGCAGGAAGCTATGGCAATCCTTATCTAATGGGGTGAGGGGATCTACTCCATGGCTTGTATTGGGAGACTTTAACATCATAAGAAATGATTTGGAACGTAGAGGTGGGAGGCCTCGTCAGTATTTGGCAATGGAGGAATTTAATTCTTTTATTGATTCTACTGGCTTATCTGAAATGAGGTATACTGGCAACCGACTTTCGTGGTGCAACTGATGAAGGAGCTTCGTGGAGTTGGGCCTGTTTAGACAGGGTCCTTATTAGTGCTGAAGTGCTGTCGTTTTTCCCTGAAGCTCACCTAGAATACTTAGGAAGAAGTACTTCAGATCACTCTCCAATGGTGATTCGGTTTAATAATTCCTCAACATCGTATGGCTTTCCTCCCTTTAAATTCCATCAAATGTGGGTTAAGCATGAGGCTTTCATGGACTGTGTGGCGGACTCTTGGGAGAAAGGGATGGAGGAGAGGGGAATGGCTCGTTTGGTAAAAAAATTGAAAAAAATGAAAAGTACTTTGCGTGGGTGGAATAAGGAGGTGTTTGGGGCTATGGCACTTAATATTAGACTCTCGGAAGACAGAGTGGGGAAGTTAGAAAATAAAATGCAAGAGGGCTTTAATGAGGAAGACGAGCAAGACTACTTGGTAGCTAAAATTGAACTGAACACTTGGCTAGAACGGGAAGAAACAAGATTGAGACAACAAGCAAAACTTTCTTGGCTGGAGAAAGAAGAAGCCAGCGCAAGTTTCTTTCGAGCTTGTAATGCTCGGTCCAAAATGCAGGTTAATGAAATGCGACTACCTGATGGAAAATGGTTAAAGTCTTCGGAAGAAATCCATGATGAAGCAGTTCAATATTTTAGTCATTTTTTGGCTCATAAGCAGGTGGGGGTACTTCCAGATTTATCAAATCTGGTGCAAACAGTTGTTATAGAGGAAGATAATGAGAGGTTGTGTCAGCTCCCTTCAATCCAAGATGTGAGAGATGCAGTGTTTTCCATTCCAGTTAATAGTAGCCCGGGGCCAGATGGGTTTGGGTCGGGTTTTTTTCAAGCTTGTTGGCATATTGTAGGCAATGATGTGGTGGAGGCAGTACAGGAATTCTTCTTGGGGGCTGATCTCCCCATGAATTTTGCAGCATCTTTTATGACCCTCATTCCTAAGGTGGAGTTGCCAACAAACTTTGGCAAGTTTAGGCCGATCAGTCTATGCTTGACCTTCTACAAAATCTGTTCGAAAATATTGGTGAGTCGACTGGCTCCGATGCTTCCACGAATTATAGCTCCAGAACAAGGAGCCTTTATCTCAGGCCGAAGCATCTTCGACAATATAAGCCTCATACAGGAGCTCGTACACAGTATCAATAAACCTGTCCGGGGCGGCAATATCATACTTAAGCTGGATATAGCAAAAGCTTATGATAGTGTGGATTGGAATTTCCTCTTGCATGTCATGTCTCATTTTGGGTTTTCAGGTCAGGTATGTGACCTGATCAGGAAGTGCATTTCGAACGCTCATTTTTCCATCGTCATGAACGGGGTTCTAAAGGGTTTCTTTAAAAGTGGTCGAGGATTGAGGCAAGGGGATCCAATCTCCCCATATTTGTTTATCATGGTTAAAGAAATTCTTTCCAGATTACTAAAAGCAAAATTTGAAGAAAAGAAAATTGGCGTGTTTGTGCAACCTAGAGGTACCCCGTTGATATCGCATTTGTTATATGCCGATGACATAGTAATTTTTGCCAATGGGAGTAAAGCTTCAGTGAGAGCCATTTTGGATGTTTTGTCTACATATGAGCAATGGTCGGGTCAAAATGTTAGAAAAGTCAAGTCTTCTATAACCTTCTCGAAATATATCACCAGGCTTAGACGGCGATCGATCCTACGGATTACTGGGTTTGTGGAAGGCAAAACGCCTTTCAAATACCTGGGAGTCCCAATCATTTCTGGGCGTATGAAAACAGTTTACTTAGAGGAAATTGTTGAAAAAATTAAAGCAAGGTTGGAAGGATGGAAGAATAAATTATTAGCTAATGGGGCCCCAGTGCTCCTCTTAAAGCATGTCCTAATGAGCCTCCCTATATATTTATTGTCTACTGTCTATGTACCTGGTTCGGTAATGAAAAGTATCAATAGATGCCTAAGTAATTTTTTCTGGGGTGTGCATGAAGGAAAGCCAAAAAAACATTGGAAGTCATGGGATAAGTTATGCTTACCTGCAGCAGAAGGTGGAATGGGGTTCAGAAAGTTTACAGATATTCAAAAGTCCCTCTTCTTGAAATTTGCGTGGAAGATTATGGTGGAGGACTCGCTGTGGTCTAATTTTTTTAGAGCCAAGTATGTGCGACAGAATCACATCTCGCTTGTGGAAAGGGGAAAAGGTACTAGATTCTGGAGGATGGTAGCTTCATGTATGCCTGATGTTCTAAATCTCTCAAAATGGAAGATTAAAAATGGTAACATATCCTTTTGGTTTGATAAGTGGCTGGATGAGGGTCCTCTATGTAACCTGGTTCCTATGGGTGATTCTCCAAGCCTACTAGTTACAGAATGCAAAATGGAAAATGGGTGGGATGCTGCCAAGTTACACGGTACATTAGGGGCCGAGCTAACGGAAAAAGTGCTGGAAGTGTTAAGTAAAAGCAGAGCAGGGTCAGACGTGCTGGTATGGACAGCTAGTAATGATGGAAAATTCTCCACTAAAAGTGCATGGAACTGTGTTCGGATTAATGCCCCCAAGGTTAGATGGGCAGACTGGGTTTGGCATCCTTGCATCCCAAAGAATATTTTGGTTAATATGTGGAAAGTTTTCAATAATGCTTTAAGTGTGGATGATAAAATAAGATCCATTGGTATTCCAATAGCCTCAAAATGTGATTGTTGCTTGAATGGTGGATATGAAAACAGAGACCATGTGCTAGCTAATGGGGACATTGCAAAGGAGGTATGGAGACTAGCATACGCGCAGATGGGTTTGGGTAGAACTACAGGAATCTCTTGGAACCAGATAGTGGAGGAATGGCTTACTAAAGCTTCTAAATCATCACAACTAGGGCACCTACTCGGGATCATTCCATCCACTGTGACCTGGTCCCCCTGGCTGAGATGCTGTAAGGCACGAGCAAAAGGAATAAAAGACTCGGCTATTACGGTTTGGTATAATATTAAAACATGGATAGCAAAAGTGGGAGAAAAGCTGAAAGTGGGGAAAATGCTATCGAGTCGAGATCAAAAAATTCTAATGGAGTTGAACATTCCAGTTAAACTTCCGAAAAGATTAATTCTGAAGTTGGTGCGATGGACAAAGCCGACACTTGGACGTCTGAAGTTAAATGTTGATGGAAGCTCAAATGGAAATCCTGGTGCTGCAGGGGCGGGTGGAGTGCTTAGAGATTCTAAGGGTGATTTGCTCATGTCATTTTCGGTTCATCTTGGTACAGGTACAAGTAATTTTGCAGAAGTTATGAGCTTAATTCATGGTCTCCGGCTGATTAAAAGGATGGGAGTGGTCCACATTGATCTGGAATCAGATTCCATGATGGTGGTTAGATAGTTGAAGGCATCGAGATGTGAAGTATGGTATCTTGAAGAATACTGGGAGGAATTAATGGAGTTGTTGAAAGAATTTGAGTTTCAAATATCACATACATATTGGGAAGGAAATGCAGCAGCAGACTACTTAGCACGTCTGGGTGCGAGGGGCATGAATAAGCAATGGCATTCTCTGGATATTCCTTCTAGTCTTAGAGGGATCTTACGGATGGACAAACATGGATTTCCTAGCATTAGACCGTAAAAGAGCCTGTGTGTTTTGGTTCATATGTTTTTCTTTTCTGTTAGTCTTGACCTTTGTGTAAGCGGTTTTCCTCCGCCATAAGTGAGGTTGTTTTGAATAAAGTATAGAGGTACTGTTCCCTTTATATATATTAAAAAAAAAAGTTTAGAAAAACCTCTTCCAAATGGTTGGTGAAGTGTAATGAACCATAACTTCTATCTCTCTCAATTAATATGAAGTAAGAACAATATATCAATCGAAGAAAATCAATCTCATAAATAATGTTACTAATATTTAGTAAGGTTTCATCATCAACCTTAGTTGAAAACTTAGCTACAACTGTTAATGAAAATAAACTATAAAATCAGAACATAAATAAACATTAATGCAATATTGAAAAAAAAAATAAAAATTATAGTGCTCTCAAAACATAAACATTGTTATAAACTATCTTGAATTGTATGACCACATTTATCTAGTCGTCAAATGCATAGTGCATAGTGCTAGCATAGTGAGTTAGCATAGTCCCATTTGTACGCCTATATATATCGTTGAATTCTTTAAGAAATATAAGATTGATATACAGATCAATAAGAGAATCTCCTCTCATTCTCTCTTAACCTCTCTCGCTCTCTCTCAATCTCTTGAAACTCTCTCCTTTTTATTAAGTTTTATAACACGTTATCAGCACGATGCGAGAAAAAAATTCTTCCTCACCCCAGCTCCCATTTCTCGTCTCTCTGGTTTCTCTAATCCTCGTCTGGGTATGGGTTTCTAATGAGAGATTTGAGAAGCAACTAGTATCAAAACCCACTATAATCCTCACAAAGCAAGAAAAGCAAGAAGTGGAACCCGTATGAGTCCACTGTGCTCCCGAACCCAGATGCAACGGTTATGCTGAAGCAAGAAGTGGAACCCATATGAGTTCACTGTGCTCCAGAACCCAGATGCAACGGTTATGCTGCCATGACCGATTTGAGCTACAAAACTCCTGAGAATTTAGAGGTGATGTCGCCGAGATCAACACTGATCTGCTCCATAAGCTCGAAATCAGATCCAAGCAACACTTCGATCTCTCCGAAGTGGAGTCTCGAGGACTCAGATCATCACCCCAGTCATCCTTGCTCACTACTCAAGCGATTGGGGGGACCATTACAGCACCACTAGCTCTTCCGAAGTAGAAGAACTGGGGAATGACGGCGATGGGGATTCGAGATCCGAGATCGATACTCGGTCGAACTTCGGAAGGGCATCATCGGTAGCTGCGGAGCCGGAGCCGGAGCCGGAGCCGGAGCCTCCGCGGAAGTATCCGACGATGACGAAGTCAGAGGACGCAGGGTCATCTGCGGAGAGCTATCGGACCGGGGAGATATCATCGGATAACATGAAGATGGTTGTGAGGCACAAGGACCTGAAGGAGATCGTGGAGGCTATTAGGGAGAATTTCGAGAACGCCGCTGCGGCCGGCGACCAGGTTTCGGAGATGCTGGAGATTGGCAGGGCTCAGCTCGATCGGAGCTTCAGGCAGCTGAAGAAGACAGTGTACCATTCAAGTAATGTGTTGAGCAACCTGAGCTCGAACTGGACCTCAAAACCGCCACTTGCGGTTAAATACAGGATCGACGGTTCGCTCGATGAACCGGGCGGTCCAAAGAGTCTCTGCTCCACCTTGGAGCGGCTCTTGGCTTGGGAGAAGAAGCTCTACGAAGAAGTCAAGTGTTTGGTAAAGAAAGACAGAGAGGACGTTAACGATCCTACCATGGCTGAATTTTATGATAAATTAGTCACTGCATATAGAGATCCAGGCCTGATGTCATTGCGATATTCAAGATCAGGCACCGAGGGACTCAGCTCTCCCCTTCTTCAAGCTGCCAAAGTCTGAAGTGAATGCTTAGCCTTTTGGCATCAGGGCATCAAAGGGAAGATCAACTGCTTCTATTGAGTTTGCTTATCATTATTTGTACATCATGTTTCCTTCTTATGGGAGATATCATGTCATAGAGGCGATGCCTCGAGAGGCAGCAATGGTTTTGCCGAAAAAGGTGGGTGGGAGGTGAGCTGGGTTCTACCCCAGGAAAAGGAGGTGCTGGAGTCCATGAACGTGCGTGGCCGACTTCACTGACGATGGATCTCACATGCAATTTGCAAGAGTGGAACTTTATCATTTTGGTTTTATGCGACAAAGTCATTAAAGGAAACGTGGAAGTTTGAAAAAGAATCTTTATTTTATACACCATTACTTACAACTTACTTATTTTTATTTTCTGACAGGAGCTATATATCGTGATTTTTTTAATACACGGAGGTCCTGGTGACACTGAAGATAATAGTTTTCAAGTAAGTTTTTTTTTTATATATTATTTATAATTTTTGAGATGAGTATTAATAATTACATCTCAAAATATATCTGTGGTGAATTAAAATTTAGATAATTTACATTTCAGTTATACCTGTGGTAAATTTTTATTATCATAATTTATATACAAGTTTTATTTGTACTTGTTATGAATTATTGACGATATAATTTATTTTAGAATGAAAATAGAGCATCCCTGAAGGATCGTGTACCAAAAGCTCATTATGATTTATGCACCTGAAGTTGCATAATTGAAATTGTGGAAAGAATATATATTTGAATGAACGTCTCGAATGTGCTCCTGAAGTAGCAATATCGAGTATGCTCCTGAAGTAGCAATATGAAATGCAAACGTTCACAATATATTCTAAATTTATATCTGGTCTTTCAGTGACTGAGCAAAATAATGAGCTTTTGATAAGAATCATTAGTCATGTCTTACTAGATCTATATCATTCCCTGAAGTGAATGATAATGAATTTATATCATTCTATTCCCTGAAGTGAAAATAATGATGCGTTTCATTCAAAGAAACTAAGAGATTGAACGTGATAATGAATATCTTTTCGAGCCAGAAGCTCGTATTAGAAAAGCTATAAACTTTCTCTTTGAGATGATATTATACAATTATTGAATCAAATATTATGATGCATAAAAAGGTGATATGATTCAAAATATTTGTATCTTTTCATGATTATCTTGATAATCTAAAATGAATTACGATAAGTCGAATGATTTTCATATGGACGTCCATAAAAGAACCAGAAGATTCTTTTACTATAAAGTCTTACCACCAGAAGTGGAAAGAAAAATTTGTCAGAAGCAAATAAGATGAAATAATTCGACGTTATCTTGATTATCATATGTGAGCCAGAAGTTCATATGATAATTAAATTATGGATACAATAAGATAAAAATGTCTCATATTCGAGCTGCTAAAATCCCAGCGAGGATTGAAGTCCTTGAAGGACAATAAAGAAATTCAGCAGTCTAATGAACATAAGACATGTCTAAAGGCATGTGAGACTTATTGATACAAAAGATAGAGCATCTCAAAAAGAGAAAGACACAAATAATTGGTGCTCCTGAAGAGGCCATACCCACGAAACAAGCAATAAAGTCCATCCAGATTTTCTGTATAAAATTCTCCTATATAAACTCTTGAAGAGTACAAATCTCCTGAAGAGTGCCTCCTGAAGAGGTTTATCATGAAAATGTCTTCCCTTGAAGAGGGACAGATACCTGAAAATAACGAGATCTCGTTACATTTCATGAATAATGGAGAAATTATGGATAGAAATAAAATTGTTGTCGACAACGTATTTCCATATGAGATGGCAATTGACATTACCAGAAGTAATGATAAAAGTGAATCAAGAACCGTCGAAGAATACCGACGTAAAATATTGGCCAAATTTGAAAGAAATAATTCCTGCAGAATTGATTCACTAGTAAAATATGATGCATCAGGACTTATAGTCCAAACACCTAAAGAGGTGATGCTTGTTGAATGTCAGTGGGTATTTATGGAAAGGAAATAAAAATGTGATATATAAATCACGAGTCAGTTTCTTAATTCCTGCAGAATTGATATGCAGAATTGATATCACTAAGTAAAATGTGATAAATATTGACTTGAAGTCCAAATACCTAAAGAGGTGATTTTTGTTAAATATCAGTGGATATTTATATACATGATATAAAAAGCCTGAAGCTTTTAATATGAAAATGTGATATAGAAATCACAAGTCAGTTTCTCGAAGAAACAATATTGATATGATTTTAAAATGGTTGAAATCATATTGAGATTTTTATTAGCTTGAAAATTACCGAGAGTTTGGATATGCATAATTAACTGCATATTTATATGGATCATTGGATCATGATATATATATATATGAAAATCCCTGAAGGATAGAAAATGTCTGAAACTTCTAATATGAGTACATCTGGAAATATGTATTCTATCAAGTTTCAAAGATCCTTATATGATCTAAAGCAATCCAAACACAAATGAAAACAAGCTATTATTGCAGTTTATATATATGATTTAAATGTCATTGAGGCTCCAGAAGAGCTCATGAAACTGCACATATTTGAAATATAAATCTGAAACCCTTGCGGCTTCAAGGGGAAGATGGATAATGTTATTAGTCATGAAATACCATCTTTTAAATACAATTAGTATTTCAAGATTCATATTATAGGTTTGATAAGAAGTGTGCATTATTAAAGAAGAAATAAAATGAAGCACACAGAACATCTATCAGAAGATAGAAACACAAATATGAATATTTGTGAAATATTATTTTATTATCTTGAAGCAAGAATTACAGAAATTTAAGGCACTTTGCCTCATTCTTCAAATGCTCTTGTTCTTCAAGAATCTGCATGTCATCCCTATCTAAAGCGGTGGGCAATCGAAAAGAAGATTTAAGCAAAGATTTTAAATTCCTATTCTCTTTCTTTATTGATTCTATCTTCATGTTGGACTCCAGAAGAAGTCGCTGAAGTATAGCAATATTCTCGTGGAGATAGTCAACTCCACAAGTTCTGGATTGCAGTCGCTGAGAAAATGCGACAATGGATGATGAGTATCGGGTATCGAGACTCACAAGCTCATAGATAGCTTCATTATCTGACCTATGAGTCAGATCATTACATTGCATGATAGCACTTGTGGTAGAAGCAGGAACAGCTGATGAACGAGGTGCAGAGTACCTCATATATTGGCCATGAGAAGATCGCTGAGCCATTGCAAAGTAAAAATGTAGAGAGATTGCAGGATAAGAATGCAGAAAGAGATTGCAGAGTAAAATTGCAGTATGATTACAGAAAAGTGAAGAAGATGAGATGCGAATGAAGATGAGCTGAATATCTCTTTTATAGAGAAAATTATGATACAACATCTCTCGTGAAGCAAGAGAAAAGAGATGGAATATAGCTTCATAGCTCTGCAGCGCCTGACAGCTGAGGCGCCTGACAGCACGCCTGACAGCTGAAGCACCTAACAGCACGCCTGACAGCTGCAGTACCTGAAAGCATGCCTGACACCTACAGAGGAGTTGAAAATCTGCGGTGCTTGTCTGATCTTAAAAGGCTGGCCACCGTTTTTATTAAAAATGAGGTCCACATTTAGTTGGATGTATAAATGCGAGTTATCTTTCAGATACACACAAGAAGATCATTGCAATTCATGAGAAGAAAGTTGAAATTGATATCAAGAAGGTACGGTCAAGTAAAAAAAAATATGGCAGATTTATTCACTAAAGCATTACCAATTGCAACATTTAAGAAGATTATGCAGAACATTGGAATGCGGAGGTTTGAAGACCTGTTATCATACACTTTTCAGGGGAAGTAATGTCTTGAAGACTTGTGCTGATTGTACTCTTTTTCCTTCGCTAAGGTTTTATCCCACTGGGTTTTCCTTTGCAAGGTTTTAATGAGGCAATCCTAAAGCACTCGGCGATACATATGAATAATGTACTCTTTTTCCTTCGCCATTGGTTTTTTCCCACAGCGTTTTTCCTTGGCAAGGTTTTAACGAGGCATATTCTTTAAATATGGTCATCCAAAGGGGAAGTGTTATAAACTATCTTGAATTGTATGACCACATTTATCTAGTCGTCAAATGCATAATGCATAGTGCTAGCATAGTGAGCTAGCATAGTCCCCTTTGTACGCCTATATATATCGTTGAATTCTTTAAGAAATATAAGATTGATATACAGATCAATAAGAGAATCTCCTCTCATTCTCTCTTAACCTCTCTCGCTCTCTCTCAATTTCTTGAAACTCTTTCCTTTTTATTAAGTTTTATAACAAACATAGCTTTCCAACCAAAGTTAAACTTTAATTTTTCTTCCTTAGCATGAGCCCTACTGTGTCGCTTTCCGCTTCTTTTCTATCTTCTTATTTCGTTCGGCATGCCTTGGCCAGTGGGCTTGATTGGTCCTTTTTTATTTCAATAATGATAGGCTTTCTAGCATCTTCCTATCTCTTTACTACTCTATAATGTATTTAATTTTTTTTTAAATATTGTTTTAACATTCTTAATCATATATTAAGAAAAAATTAATATATATATATTTTATTAATAATAACTTTCTTAATCAGTAAGTAAAAAATATTAAAAATAATTAAATAAAATTAAATAAATAGTAAAAGAGTAATAGGGGGATTGTATTCTATTTATTTGTAGCGGTAAAAGCTAGTTCTCTTCTCATCTTTTTTTTTTTTTTTTTTTTTTTTCTTTCTTGGATTTTATTTTATCTCACAGTAGCTCTTCCGTTTCATTTTTTTATTTTTTATTTTTTATTTTTAAAGCCGTGTGCATCCAAGCCAGCCTTCTAATGTGCCAAGCACCAAATCTTTGCTTCTTTTCTTTATTTTCCCTTTCATGTCCAAAATTTATTTATTTATTTTTGTAACTCTTATAAGAAAAATAAATATTTTAAAATTAATAAAATTATAAGAATTAATAATATATATATATTTATATATAGTTGTGATAATTCTCTTTTTTAAATAGTAAAATTATGCACAATTCAGCCATTATCAAATAGTAGTAAAATGGTTTATGAATAGTAGTAAGATAGTAATTTGAATAAGGGGGTTTAGATACAAAAAGCTTTTTAACTCATCTCATTTTATCATTATAATTTTTTCAAATCTCCACATAAAATACAATAAGCAATTCAATTTTTTCAAATCTCAAAATAATAATAATATTTAAAAAATAATATTCTAACAATATTTTATTCAACTTTCATCTCAACTCACTATCCTACTAACGCTAAAAGGCACAACACGAGGGTGCCGTGCTGCCACCAGGGTCGATCGATAGTTTTGGCGAGCTGGCTTGCCAGTTTTTAACACAATTCATGGTGAGTAGAAAAAGGAAGAGGTTGGCGACGTACCTCCTAATCGTGAAGTAATAGGAAGACGAAACCTTGAAGGCATACTTATCTCAACTCAATAGAGAGCGAATGACAACAAACTACTAAAATAGAAAAATTACCTTGGCCGCCTTCCTAGGAGCAATCAAGCCTCGAAATCTATTTAGGGCGAAACTAGCGAGAAAGACACTTACAATGTTGTGCAAGTTTATGAACCGCACCGATGGTTTTATTAATGCGAAAGATACCCTATGGGCACTAATGGTGCCCAAAAAGACCGAATTGGAGAAGGCCAACCAGAAAGCCAGTGGATCCTCCCGCAGGAAAGCTCTTGAGAAATAAAAAAAAGCATAGTATGACACGAGGCAAGGCAAGCTCAGGATGGCCAAACCACCAAGGTCAAGATGGACCCAAACCAATCTGGCCATATAGGAGGAGAGCAAGGTGACCTCACAAGAGGCTAGTCAGCAAGATCAAAGAGATCATCGTTTTTGCATGTACCAACAATCGGACCGGCACCAAACCAAGGACTGTTATACCCTGAAACGGAGGATGGAGTAGTCGGAATGACTGGTTGCCCAACATCCAAATAAGGATCGGCGAATGGCTAAGCATGCAAAGAGGTGGTGCTGCACACATTAGAAGTATATTATTGCATTTAATTATATAAGTTCTAGTTATATAACTATATAACTATACTAGTATATACGATAAATATATAGATAAATAATATTTTTATAACATATGTACAATATCGGAATTGGATTCAGAGTTGGAGTCGGAGTTAGAAGGTAAAGTCAGAGTTGAAGTCGGATCGGATCGGATCGGAGTTGGAGTCAGTCCAGTGACACCTTTGACTCCAACTAATCTGAATCCAAATTCATTTTTTGGAGTTGGAGCGGAACAGTATTTCGAGTCAAATTTTTGGATTTTTTCACAATCGTAGTAGGGATACAGCTCCACGAAGAAGTCCACATCGCCATACCATGACGTGCCACGACAGCCCATTGGATCAAATACAAACCATAGTGGGGGCTTATGTCAGGGGTGGCCCCATGACTTCTACACGGAAGATCCATGCCAGACGAGCTTGATATGTGAAGTAGTATTTAAACAAAAAAGTCTAGAAACAAACAACAAAGATGGTTAGACACAGCCACCATCACGTTTGATGAAGCAGGCAGTGAATGAGTGCTCCATTCCCACAACAATGCTCTCATCGTGACCATGCAATCGCCAACTTCACAACACAAGGAATTTTGATAGATAATGGTAGCTTGGCCGACATTCTATTTTGGGATGCGTTCTCCTAAACATACATTCCTCGCACAATATCAATGGTGTCCAAAAATTGGCAGGATGAGTCTTCGCACTCAATCAATTCATTGCCCAATCAACCAACTAATGCTTGTCGTTCTTTAAAGTCCTTCGAAAAGCCCATGAGTGGAATCTCTACTGCAATCAAGCGTTCAAACAGCTGAAGGAGTGCTTGGCGCATAGTCCACTCCTCAGCCAAGCAGAGCCAAGAGATGATACTACCTGTCCATGTCTCCTCATGCCGTGTCGGCAGTCCTGGTTCGGGATATAGCGACAATATTTTTCGGCGAGAGACAGATTGTTGCAAAAAGTAATCTTTTTCTACGAGAATCAAGTTGCAGGAGAGAGAATTACATTTACTGACGTTTCAAGTTGAGGTGACATTAACTGGCGGAAAATAGTGGCTTTCCCCGCAAGAATTAAGGCATAAAAAATTATCGCCCAAAATAATAATTTTTGCAACCAACACATATCTATTGGGACCAAATATTCTGCAGCAAATTCTATTATTCATTTCAAATGATGTATCAGAGTTCTTCTACAGGTACACGGGATGGGTAAACGGGGGGGAATCGGCAATGCCATGTCAGCCGGTTTATCTTAAAATAAAAAGACAAAAAAAAAAAAGAGAAAAAAGCACGTAACGAGAGGGAAAGCGTAAAATGAAACTGGGAAAGAAGAAGCCATTACTCTGTTTTTGCTGAGGAAAGCTAGATCGTCCAGAACACAATCCAAACTAGCCAAAGAAAGCCACCAAATCTGGGCTGGTGGTCGTCGTTGTGGGTGGTCGAAGCTGCGTCCGTAGTGGTCGTCGCCTCGTCGTCATGGGTAAGCTGTTTATAAGCAGGTTCTTCTTCCAGAAATTGCTTTTCATGCTTTGAGAAGTTGGCTCTTTGAGAAGCATGTCTTGTTTAGTATTTTTTACATTCTTGTGAATTTCTGGTGTGTTTCTTACTGTTTATTCTTACACTTGATATTATTTGCTTTGAATTTCAGGGATTTGGGCTATTCTAATATCTGTGGCAGTTTAGAAAGTGTCCAAAGAAACAAATAGAGAGACGCGTAAGAGAATCCAGTTTAGAAAGTCTCCAAAGAAACAAATGCGAACCTTCATCAAAGTCTCCACTATCGGAGGCTAACAAGCTATTCTTCACAAACTCGGAATCCTCAAGCTTGGAAGGAGAAGTTCTCGTAGAGTTACCATTTGATCCATCCTTTTTTTTTTTTATATGATTGTGAGACCCAATGAGCTTCATCCTCAGCTTACTTGGAGAAATAATACCAGTCTGCAATTGAAGAAACCAGACCAAAACAACCTGTTAATCTAAAACTAATTTAGGAAGCTCTAAAGCTTGTCAAATTTCAAACAATTCATTTCTTCCTTATAAAACACCAAGTGTCTCGGTATTCTTGTGGCTTTCCTCCTCTGTTGAAAAGCAGAGTAATGGTTTGCAAACAAAAATGTAAAGAACAAACCCGGGGCGACAAAACTCAAGGTTCTTGCTTATTTTTATTTTAACCGTATATGTATGTATATCATATATATCTGTTTGTAAATAAAGAGAGTAAAAATCATGAAAACCATTCCATCATTATAACCAGGAAAAAAAAAAAAATCCATATTTATGGATAATTTAATTGACCCAGACTCCTTAGCTTCCCCAATGGAAAAATTCAATCACCCGCCCAAGTAAATATTATGAGTTGAAGAAAACCTACAAGTCATACAAAATCATATTTCCCAAAGCTATTTCAAGTAGGGGTGGGTAGCGGGGGGCGGTCCGCCCCGCCTCCGCATGGGCGGACGGAGTACCCCGCACCGCACATGCCGGGGTGGGGGACCCCGCCCCGCATGAAAAACACTAAGCGGGGGCGGGGGGCGGGCAGGACCCAACCCCGCCTCGCTTTTTCCCTGCCCCGCATTTTATATTTATATTTATAAATATATATATATATATTATATTTATAAATATATATTTTTATTTTACAAATTGTATATATATATAATATATTACAATTTCTTAAACTTGTTCACAATAATCACAAGAGAGTGAGACTTGTTCATCACAAGCTTGCATATGCCATGGGCACCCTAGGCCTCATTTATATAGAACTCTAATGCCATACAAGAGTCTTACTTGAGCAATGTGGGACTTACTTGTGATTCTTGTGAACAAGTTTAACAAATTTAAAAATTAGTAACATAATTTTTATGTTATTAGTTTTTAAATTATTATTATATATATAAATTTTAATTTAAGATTTAATTATATAATAATTTGGGTCTAAAAATAATATTTTTAGACAAAATTTTTTTTTAAGCTCATTGAAATATGAGATTCTTGAAGTGGGCGGGGGGCGGGGCGGATGGGGTGTTCGCCCTGCCCCCTGGCACCGGAGCGGGGGGCCCCGTCCCCGCCTCACGGGGGCGGAGTGCAGGATGAAATATTCATCCCCCGCATCATGCGGGAGCGGGGTGCGGGGAAGGGGTGCACCCGCCCCGCATGATGTGGGTAGCACCCCTAATTTCAAGACCAAACCAAGTGCAACAAATGCCATGTTTTGAGCCCAAATCCAAACATTTCTAGTCCAACCCCATTTTATACAAGGAAAAGTATAGTTGCAAGCACAATTGTGCATTAATCTGTACACCAATGTGATGTGATTGGTCAAAAAGTAGATTTTATTAAAAACAATGTTAATTTAAATTTTAAGTATGAATAAATCAGTATTAGTACACAGATTAGTGCGTGACTGTGCTTATATGTAGCAAAACTCTTTATACAATGAACGAGGAAAAATAGAACAACTTATCCCAAAACCCACATTAACCAAAGCACTTTCAAATTGAAAAACCAAACTAGGGAAAGAAAAAGATTCAAAATTTAAAGTCCATACCTAAACTTTGTGTATCCTCTCGTACTCATTAGACCTCTCTCTCTCTCTCTCTCCAAGTCTCTGAACTTTCTCTCTCTAAAATTTAGCAGGGGAGGAAAGAGGTCTAATGGTAGATGTGGGTGAAGATGTTTCAGAGAGCATTTGATTTTGATTTGTCAGGAGCTTAAACACAGCGGCTGATCCAAACGCAAGAAACCATACGTTTCATTTATCCACGCGGAGGGGCCGTGTACGCGGGTTTCCCTCCCGAGTGCAAATAGCTTTTTTCTTCCAGATAAAACATTTCAAAAAATCACTTTTTGATCATTATGGCACGGCTCCTTGGGTCCTAGCCCCTCTCTCTCTCCATTTCTTGGCTTGGTCTCTCCCTCCGATATCTCAGTTAGGTCTGCACTCCTTCAACTCCCAGTTTCGATCATCCGGATGAAGGAATCCCTTCACATCGTCTTTAGTCGTTGCTTGATGTTGCCAGCACAAGCCCAACCCATTGCTTTAGGGAAATCTCTCTATCTCTCTGAACCCACAGATCCTCTGGTTTGAGAATACCCATGGGGTCTTCTTTTCAAATGATACCCACGAGGTCTCCACTGATGGCCGTGGATATCCTCTAAGGGAAGGCGAATCCTGGCCTTAGGTTTCTACTACTCCTTGATTTCGAGACTTAATTTGCTGTTCTCCATTGTTATGCAACCTTTGTTTGAAGTTCTCATCATATTAATAAAGTTTCTCGGTCTCCAATGCTCTAATTGTGTAAACCCTCGTTTATATTCGTCTAGTAATTATTGGTTATTGTATACGTCGGGTCTTGTTTCTTTCAAAAATCTAGTAGAGCTATTCTTGGGGTTTCTCGTGTCTGGCTATTTCTCTAACTGAAGAAATAATATGTTTGTTATTGTATATTCTTTGAGATTTTGTTTTGGAATTGCCCCAGAATTTATAATGGTGTGGGTATGTGGTTGAATTTATTTTAAAGTGCTGTTTCTTTTTATCTCTAAGCATTAAAAGACCAACGGCAGAAAATCATTTTGATGTGTTTGGGTTTTGGAATCTCAGTGTGCGGGTTTCATTTTTTACTACTAATGCAATTTTATAAATTTAGGAGATTCAATAGCAAATGTTCGTAAAAGTTGCATTTGAGAAGTTCTTCAGCATCATTAAAGAGAAAGGGGGTTCACAAGGTCGTGCTGTATTTATATTGCAAAAGATAAGGTGTTGTGGTTGTATAGATCTTGCTGCATACGCACATGCTATGGAATTTGACACCAAGAAGAACATGTAGCATGCAGGTAAGAAGAGTTTGGTCCCTAGCTATTTTTTCAACAGCTTATTGCTTAAAGATAAATTTATGCTTGTATGCATCTATGAATGAGTAATGCAGCAAGGGATAGCAATGATGTAATGAGTAAATATTATATTATATAGGTCTGAGTAGGTGGGGGAAGTGAGGCAAACTCATCTGCTAGTGGAAAGGTGATGCTCTGCTTTTGGAGACTAGCTTTTGCTTGTGCAATCAAGCATGCTCTGCTCCACATATATGCCTCTAACATATATATATTCTACATGCGCTTGTAAGAGTTTATACTTGCACTTGTTTTGGTTTATAATGTCTTTTCTGTTTAGGATGGCTAGTATGTTTGGATGGTGTCTTATAAAATATCCTACGTAAGTGTATTCATTGCAAATATACTAGACATGTATAGTAGATTTGGGATCAGGTTAATTATTATGAGAATTAGACAGCACTCGTTAACAAAGCACTCCAGGTGGATTATTTGACATACGCTAATAGTCTAAAACAACTATATTGTGCAGGCTTGCTTTTGTAAGGAACCTGCATGCCATTGTTAAACTTTCTTAATTGGTTGTTCCAGTGATTACTTATAGTTACACTCTTAGGAGCTTAGGTAAATGAAGTTGGATCACTTATTTGTTGAACACTTTGAATTGAATGTCATCCGGATTAACAGAAATGAGTATGTTAATGTTCAGGGCATATCGTTTGAGAAGGCTGCATCAGATACAATCTATTGGGACCTCGTTTGAGCCAAGCCCTACTCAATGCTATCCACTATGCATATGTGCTTCCCATATATTGCAGTACTGGCATCAAGACAAGTGTACATGTATACCAACTTGTTGGTTTAGTTACCACTTCTCCTAAATATGTATTTCCATGTACTTCGAAAACTCATAAATATGTTCAAGAATTTCTTCGATTTGGAATTTGGGATTTAACATATGGATGTTGATTTGCCATGTACGCACAATCTACATTTTCTGATTGTTCATTGTCAATTAGCCTCTTAATTATTAAAAGCTTGGAGTTTTATATTCAATTCTCTTGGCTGCAAATATTGTTCAATTCCTGTATGATTCCAAGTGTGTTTACTCTACTACTCAAGCTTTTAGATTAAAAAAAAAAAAAATGCATCATCGCCTTGCATTGCGTAAAAGTAATTTCTGACCGGTAGACATGACTAATTGCGGCAAAATTATCTTTAGAAAAAGATTACTTTCGACATTTTGTTGCCTTCATTTCAGACAGTATGGCAGGCTATTTGGGAAGAACTGCATCACGGGAAAACCCCATCAATTGTGGCCACGAGATGGATGGCCGGTAAAAGTGGCGATTGGGACAAAAATTAAGGGGAAGTCAGCGACAACCAGAAATGGCCACAAATAATCTGTTGCGACCACTTTATACACATTTCGGGCCAAAAAAAAGAAAAAAAAAAAACCATATTTGTTGTAATTGATGCAAAAGGATGCCAGAAGCCCATCTACTATACCAGCCGGGCGTTTCGAGCAGTAGAAGCCAAATATCCATAGATGGACATGATGGCCATCGCGTTGGTAGTCGCGGCATTGTAATGCCCACGTCATTGTGGTATGACTTTTAAAAAAATAATTTTAGAAAATAAAACGGAAATTACTGATTTTTTAAAACTTTTTATTCCCTTCCAAGGATATAAAAGATTCTACTGCTAAGATTTAAAATTTTCATTTATAGAGCTAAGAGTGTTTTGCAGCAAAAATCATTAATTTAAAATATAAAGTCTTTTTATAAAACATGGTTTTCATAAAATACAAAAAGGCCTAAGCTTCCATCACATTTTCCTTGGGTCATGTCTTTCATGAAGTTTCGTCCTCATTTCATTCCTAGGTAGGGCACATACAAAAATAAAATGAGTTGAATACTTAGTAAGTATTATTTCATGCCGTAAAAATATAAAAACATAAGTTTTTATTTATGCATTCTCAGTCATACACATACTTTACATAATACGTTTTTTTTTTTTTTTTTAAAACCTTACAAGTTGGGGATTTTCTTTTAAAAAGGGTTGTCATTACTTAAACATTTCCCACCTTGCACTTTCCTTCATAAAAACTACATGGACAGAAGGTTAAACACTTAATTTATGTATGCGTACATTCAAATTAATCGTTCAGCACTGTTACTCATTTTCTTGCTTGTTTGTCGATTGATGTGCTTTGAAAAAATTATGTTTTAAATTGCTTTAAATGTTCTACCTTTGCATCCATGTTTGCTGAAGTTAATTGCCTATGAGATTCTAAGCTGCTATTTAAATACATATTCCTTTGAAATGGTGGACAAGCTTATGGCCAAAGATGTTGATTTTTCAACTAGACAATGCAGCACTGGTTATGGGTATAAGGTGGACAGTGAATGGGTTTGGTTAACAGTATCTTGAGATGTGAGAGCTTAGCTTTTTATTCTCGACAGTGCACACGACCCTAGCACAAATTTGCTTGTTTAATTTTTTCTTCTTTTTCTTTTCATTTTTTTTTACATATTTAAATCTTTTTAAAAACTAAAAAATTACACCAATACACTAAAAATCACTTTCTTAATCATTAGGTAAAAAAAAAAAATTAAATTGATGAACGGTCATTTAGAGCGGTACGCTTAGGCCACATACTATCATTTTTGTTTTGGAAAACCCCCACCACGCAGGACTTCACTCCCATGCATATGCATGTTTCTCCAGCCCTCATCTCTAGGGTTTTCCAATCACACATATATTTATAGTGTATCGAATTTTTAATATATATTTAGTGGGATAAAAGTTGAATGATAATATTATGTATATAATTTTTCACACTTATATGTAAGTAAATTATCTCGTGTTTGGAAACTACCAAGCCCAAGCCTGTGATTAGAACCCTACAGGCATTAGTCTCCAAGCCAGGCACATCTCCCATGCACGTTTCTTCCTTTTAGTTTTACCTAAGGTTTTGCCATCACCTATATATATACACATATAAATTATTCCATGCATGTTGAAACTACCCAAGCGCTTATTGCCACCAGTCACTCCCTCACAACCCTCCCGTGATTAGAAAAGTCAATTGCGGCGATATATACCATCGCAAAAGATTAGGAAATCGCCGCCAATGACAAAATATTTTTGTAGCATTTTTAATTATCGTTACCATTATATATTTCCAGCGAGTAATTGTTGCCGAAAAAGAGTATTTGCAGCGATGTGTAATCACCACAAATAATTTAAATCAACAAAAATAAATATTTGCGGTGAATCTTACTAGCCGGAAAATGGTATTCAAAAAATGAATTTTCCACTGGACAATGCATCACTGGTTATGGGTATAAGGTGGACAATGAATGGATTTGGTTAATAGTATCTCGAGATGTGAGAGCTTGGCTTTTTATTCTTGACAGTGCACACGACCCTAGTGAACTAGAGGGATTTAAGAAACGCTTTTATGTACGAAAAGGTGTTTCTGGTCATATTTTAAGTATTAACAATGAGAAAAAGCTGATACGGTTGGTTCCGAGTCCTTCATTTGTTCTCTCTTATGGAAACGTTGGTGGTAAAGATGATTTAAAGATGAACCATTTGAATGATGTTACATCTCATGTTCATGAAGGAGATGTTGTGGGTGGAATAATATCCAAAATACTTGTAGGTATTGGTGGATTGCTCGTGCAAATTGGTCCTCAACTGTATGGTAGATCTACAAAAAATCTGGTCTTTTCCAATGCTCAAAATCGTCGCAAATACCCCCAATAATCGCTGCAATTGATTGATTTCAATGCTTTCTAATTCGCTACATGTTCGACAAAATTAAAGCATCATTTTTTATCAATTTCAGTGATAGACAAGAATCGTTGCAAAAAACAACTATTTCCAATGAGTTTTGTCTGTTGCAACTGTTCCAAAAATTGACAGAAATGGCCTTTTCGTTTACCACAAAAATCGCTGGAAATGGTCTATTTTCTTGTAGTGAGAGTACATTTTAACAAATAGGTTCTAGAATTTAATGAGATCTTAGAAAGTATCTAATTCACATAAATATACTCTAAGCTAACAAAACAACTTATTGATCATGGTATTGTGCAAAAGTGTTCAAAAGAATTCAAATAAATCAAGCTAACGCAAGAATTAAGCACAAAACAAGACAAATTTAGCATTTTCAACAAATCCAACTCAATTTCAATCACGTAATATCCTAAGCTTGTGATCATCAACCAAAAACAAGACAATAGAACAAGAAAATATTTTTGTGATTTTCATAATTTTTTAATTTGTTAGTTTTTCAACAAGTTTTTGTGAAAATATATAAATACTTTAAAGTAAATTAAAATAAATGACCCCTACCCCCGAACTTAAAGAACACATTGTCCTCAATGTGAAGAATTAAAATAGATTAAAAACATGAAATGATAAAAGTAAATTTTCCTAAAAATGTTGTATGAGTGCAATGGTGGGTCTAGGGAAATATTACAAAAGTGCTATGATAAGTATGGAGTTGGGAATAACATTAGAGGCAATCATTTGGGTGCTACGGGACAAGGAAATGGCGCTGCGGCATAGGCTCTCAGTTGCGGCCTTCTTGCATGCTACGACATGCTCTTCTAACGCCGCGGCGTAGAGTTGCCCTTTTTATTTTTTTCCTTTAGCAGAACAAAAATAACACTTAGCAAAGTGGGAGAATGAAAAATAGAAAGGAAAAGAAAAGTGAAATAATCAGAAAAATAAAGTAAAATAATGGAAACAAATTTAGGTTGCCACCTAAAAAGTGCTTGGTTATAGTCTTTAGTTTGACGTTTCCTTCTTTTTCTTCTTTTTTGGAGAAGGAACTTCTGAAATTTTATTAATAAACTCTCACTTATGGCGGAGGAATAACGTGGTTATAACATTAAAGAAACAAACAAAAAAAAGTATAACCAATAAACAAATCCACAACAAACAAAGAAACAAAAGTCACTAACCAATAACCAATCAAACTTCATAAATAAAAGTAAGCCATAAAGAAAATTAGAAGTTACCGAAAATGTAAATAAGGCAAAGACCATTTATCAATATGCAGTAGGCCTCTTAGTCTAGTAGGAAGAAAACTGTCAGCACCAAGATTAAGACAAGAATTCCAAGCGCCTTCCTTTGCAAAGAAATCCGCAACTATGTTATGTTATCTATAAATATGATAAATATGACCATCAACATCTTTTAGGAGATCAACCACCTCATCCCAAAAATCTCACATGTACCAATGAGAACACTCCTCACGTTGAAACCAAGAAACCATCATTAAAGAATCAATTTCTACACGTAAACCCAATAAATCCAACACTTTACATAGTCGAAGACCATCCCTTAAGAATCAAAATTCTGCAATAATGTTTGATTACACATTATAATGATGAGTAAAGCCAGAAAAAAAAAATTACCTTTATCATCCCTAATCACACCACCCCCACCTGACATACCTAGGTTCCCAAGTGAGTAACCATCAACATTTAATTTCCAACCACCCAAAGGAGGAGGTTGCCAAGCAAAATATCTCACCTTTAGCATCTGGACAAGAATAATAGGACAACGAATGCTTCTCAACAAATCTTGATCATAACTAGAATATGGAAACAACTTGTTTTTTTTTTTTTTAGAGAAAAAATTATGGATCTGAAACACAATCTCAAAAGTAAGTTGCTTCCAAGAAGCAACACAACCTTCCATTCGAGCCTTATAACGAGAAATCCACAATGCTGAAATAATCAGTATCGATAAAATACCACCCAAAATACCCAGCTAAGAAGATTGTTTCACATGAGCCCACCAAAGAGATATTCAAACAGAAATGCTTTGTCCCTTTCTATATGGCACTTGAAGCTTTTTGGAAAAAAAATTCCCAAACTTTTTCAGCCTGCCCACCATTACCAAAAATATGTTCATAAGACTCACAAGCAATATTTTCACTACAACAATGGCACTTGGATGCAAGGTGAATCCCAATTTTTTAGATTTTCGAATCCAAAGGAAGTATACGATTCCAAAACCAACATGCCACAAAATAAATTTTTCCCGACAAACCTTTCCACCAGGTCCATTTTGCCCAATTAGGTGTATCTAAATACAACCTCAACGAATTCCACGCCCCTTTGTAAGAGAACTTACCATCGACACTATGAGACCAAATGAAGAGATCTTGGCCTTGCCAAATTCTAACATCCGAATTTACAATAGAGTCACAAATCTCATCACCCACAATTTCTTGACATGAAATATTTCAACCCAAAGGTGATAGAAGCTCGCACACTTGAAGCAATGGAGTGCCAACTACTGGAATTTGTTGTACCAAAACACCCAAAGGAAGCCACAGATCAAACCAAAAATTTACCTCCCCTTTTCAAATTTTCCAACCACCACTGTTGAGCACTAAAGGAACTCGAACAAGCTCTTCTAGAATATTGAACCCTTGGGTGATTGAGCTACTTCAAAAACACTAACCTTCCTCAAATTCTGGCTTTTAAAGAAAGAGGCCCAAAGAGAATCACTAGTAATAATTTTTCAAGCAAATTTCCTAGGCAAGGAATCATTTACTTCCTCCAGATAACACACGCCCAACCCTCATTCCTTCATCGGACAACAAACCCGTCTCCACGAGACCCAAACTCTTTTCTTTCTCCCATCAATTGAACCCCAAATTTTTTTTTGATAAAACACGTTGAATATCTTGAAATACAATCAAGGGAACATTTAGCACATACAACACATGAATAGAAATACTATTAAGAATATGCTTCAATAAAATTAAACGTCCTCCTGCAGAAAGAAGGCTACGTTTCCAACTTGTTAACTTCTTTTTTATTTTGTTAATAATTGGTTTTAGCATTGTGGAAGTGAGTCTACCTATCAGAAAGTGCCCGAGATGCCATGTGCACTCACCAATACCTCACTGCCAGCTAGAAGAGCTGACATCGATCATGTCATTGTGGCCCTTTGTGCAATGGAGAGTGGACTTGGTCGATCCCTTGCCTATGAGCAAGGGAGGAGCAAAATCTGTGGTCATCGGCATGGATTACTTCACAAAGTGGGTTGAGGCAAAAAGCATTGGCAACTATAACAGTGAGTGCTGTCACAGGATTTTTGTCGAAATCTGTGATTTTCAGATTTGGCATCCTGAGAAGCCTGATCTCTGACATCAGGCAGGAAGCCTGATCTCTGACATCAAGTACTCATCCTCAGGCCACCTGCAATCCAAAAGGTAGGTCGAGGCAACCAACAAGACTCTACTGGTGATCTTGAAGAAGAAACTGGCGAATAGAAGAGAGGCTTGGGCAAAAGAGCTGCCAGGGGTCTTATGGGCATACCAAACCACAGTTCAAACACCCACGGGAGAGATGCATTTCTGCCTGATGTATGGAAGAGAGGCTGTGATTCCCATTGAGATCAGGGTCCCGATGTACAGGATTCAACACTTCAACCTAGGCTCCAACGAGGAAATGTTGAGAGAACAGTTGGACTTACTAAATGAAAAAAGGCAAGAGACCAAGATACAAACAACAACGAGCCAGAGGAAAGTAAACAATATTTCATCAAGTGTGTAAGGCCTAGATCCTTTAAAGTGGGACTTAGTACTAAAGGAGACTGGAGTGACCACACAATAAGAGGGAAGCAAGCACCTCGGTGGGAAGGGTCGTTCGTGGTTATAGCCACCAACCAACTAGGGTCATATTGTTTGAAAGATGGCAAAGAACATGGTTACCACACCTGTGGAATGTAGAACATTTGAAAAAAAATTCCGTAGGACCAAGACCGAGAAATGTACTAGCACAAATTTTGATATATGAATATCAATGTGTTTCTCCATACTATTTTCTTTAGCAAATCCCGTGACTTGCCGTGATGCAGAAGTCGGGACCAAGTCCTTCAACTTGGGTTCCCGACCCTCACGAAAAACCCCTTGAGTCCTTTTACTTGCAGTGACACAAAAGTTAGGACCAAGTCCCTCGAATTGGGTTCATTGACCCTCGAGGAAAACCATACAAGTCCCCTGACTCGTCACGACGCAGAATTCAAAACCATGTCCCTCAACTTAGGTTCCCCGACCATCGCGAAAAATCATACGAGTCCCTTGACTCACCATGACTAAGAAGTCAAGACCAAGTCCCTCGATTTGGTTTCCCTCACCCTAGTAGGAAACTCCTCTTGTCACTTGACTATCCTCAATGCAAAAGCCAGGACCAAGTCCCTCGACTTCCTTGATCCTTGCTGCAAAACATACAAGTCCCTTAACTCACTACGATGCAAAAGTCGAGACCAAGTCCCTTGATTTGGGTTCCCTATCCCTCGTGGAAAACCACTCGAGTCCCTTGATTTGCTAAGACAAAGAAGTTGGGACCAAGTCCCTTGATTTAGGTTCCCCGACCTTGGCAGAAAACCATACGAGTCCCTTAACTGGCCACGATGCAGAAGTCAGGACCAAGTCCCTCGACTTGGATTCCCCAACCCTTACAAAAAACAATACGAGTCCCTTGACTCGTCGCAATGCAGAAGTCGGGACTAAGTCCCTCAACTTGGGTTTTCCGCGAGGAGTCCCTCGACTTGGGTTCCCCACCCTCGCGGAAAACCCATCGAGTTCCTTAACTAGCCGTGATGCATAAGTTGGGGACCAAGTCCATTGAGTCCCTTTATAGGTAAACTCTAGTCCCAGGGCACTATTGTAGAAATGAAGAGCAAGCAAAATATGATAGCATTCCATAAAGAGAACTGCTACACAGCAGCCTCACACCCAACACACCATCATTTTTTAAATGTAAAATAGAAGAGGGTAAAATAGTAAATTCACATTTTTCAATGGTGTGAAAAAGTGTGAGGCTGCTGTGTATATTTTTCCTTCCATAAAAAGTGAAAATATGCTAGGAAACGAATAGCAACTATTGTACCTACGAGAATAGCCCCCTTAACTTGTCGGCTTCCCATTTGATAGTCTCAGCTAGCGCCCTATCAAAGCCCAGCCCTGTCACCTCGAGATTGCTGCCACATGCACGAAAAAGAAGAGGCGACACTTCCCAGTTGCCAAAGAGGTTCGACGAAAGATTGGGTTGGGAAGTTAGATGAATTGACTATGCCAGACCCGCCCCTGGTAGACCTGAAGCATCCGGCATTGTCATCTCCTCAAATAGCACCCCCGGTGATGCCCCTAGGGTGACCTTCCCCTCTGGCACAAATGCCCCAAACCTGACATCCCCTGCTACTAAGGCTGCTTCTCCTGTGACAGGAGACTTCCGTGACTCCAGTGTGACCTCCATGTTAGAAATGGGGTTCTCGAAAAATCCTAGTATAGTAGCACCCGTGACGCTAAGAGAAGTTGCCTAATCAGCCACGACAGACATTTCCATTAGTTAGACCTCGGTGCTGCCAGAAAGCAAGATGTTGGGAAATGGTTCTTCTAGAATGGAAAACAATAAAATCTCTAGCTCAGAGGTTTGACTGAAATGCGAAGAAGGGATAGAAACCCTGTCATCACTTAGCTCCACCAACAATATGAGAGTTGGGCTACCACCACACCCCTGATGGGCAGTCGCTCCTGAAGTCGCCACCATGGGAGTTCCTGCTTTGGCTATTGGCTCATGTTCCAATGAGTCAGCCACCTTTGGGACATCCCTGAAAGGAGAAGCTTGCAAAATTCCCTTGAAGCTGAGTCGAAGAAGGTAGTCTCAAGATCGGCCTTATCCTAGCTAAATTCCCTTTTCGATTCCCAGGAGGCCGGCGAGGTAAAACTTGAGGGCCTAGCAGGCGGGATAGAACATAAAGGCCCGTTCAGTGGGGTAGAACTTGAGATCTTAGCCTGAGTGGACATCGTGGACACAACCTTTCTTTAATTTTCAGTCGGAGTCAAATGTGTCACTGGACCAATTCTGATTCTGATCCAATTTGAATCCAACGTTATGCTCTGACTCTGCCCTCCAAATCTGACTTCGATATTGCACATATGTTATAAAAATATGTATTTATTTATATATTTATCATATATACTAGTATATTTATATACTCATATAACTATAACTTAAGTAGTTAAACTAAATAATATACTAGTATGAGTTAGTTACTATAAAATGATATACTTATACTATAAAGTAAATAAATTAATAATAGTTTGGTATATGTAAACATCATTATATTACTAGCATAAATCAAGTATAGAAATAAGTTAGGCACTAATATTGAAATTAGCCTAGTATTAAGTTAATAACACATAATATTAATTTACTAAAGTATAATAATATGTAATTAGACACTAGAAAGTCTAATATATAATTAAGTTAGGCATTAGTAAAATAATATGTAATTAAACACTGTAGTATAAG